>NC_036856.1:11338208-11341559 GCF_002910315.2 Salvelinus sp. IW2-2015 | reverse complement strand
TTGAATACCGGTTTCTTTCATTTAATGTTCATGTTATGGGGATTTTTATATAAAGGAAATTTGTCTTTTGTGTCTGTTGAAAATTAAAGATTACTGACAGAGCCATAAGAAAATATTGCTTTATTTATCTGATCATATTGGAATATATTTGTTAGGTTTTCAGTAGGTTCAATTAGGTTCACTAGACTATATGCGTCATTTAAAAAAATTTCAATGAACATTCGAACAGTCCGGCCCTCGGCTTGTAGCTAAATTTTTTATTTGGCCCTCCGTCCATTTGACTTTGACACCCCTGATCTAGAGCATCAGCATTTGTGGGTTCAATTACAGGCCAGAACTTTCTTCTGAATCTCGTTAGTCTATTCTTGTTCTGAGAAATGAAGGCTATTCCATGCGAGAAATTGCCAAGAAACTGAAGATCTCGTACAATGCTGTGTACTACTCCCTTCACAGAACAGTGCAAACTGGCTCTAACCATAATAAAAAGAGGAGTGGGAGGCCCTAGTGCACAACTGAGCAAGCGGACAAGTACATGAGAGTGTCTAGTTTGAGAAACAGATGCCAAGTCCTCAACTGGCAGGTTCATTAAATAGTACCCGCAAAACACCAGTCTCAACGTCAACAGTGAAGAGGCAACTCCGGGATGCTGGCCTTCTAGGCAGAGTTGCAAAGAAAAAGTAATATCTCAGACTGGCCCAAAAAAATAAAAGATTAAGATGGGATAAAGAACACAGACAATGGACAGAGGAAGATTGGAAAAAAAGTTTTATGGACAGACAAATCTAAGTTTGAGATGTTTGGATCACAAAGAAGAACATTTGTGAGACGTAGAAAAAATGAAAAGCTGCTGGAGGAGTGCTTGACGCCATCTGTCAAACATGGTGGAGGCAATGTGATGGTCTGGGGGTGCTTTGGTGGTGGTAAAGTGGGAGATTTGTACAGGGTAAAAGAGATCTTGAAGAAGGAAGGCTATCACTCCATTTTGCAACGCCATGCCATACCCTGTGGACGGCGCTTAATTGGAGCCAATTTCCACCTACAACAGGACAATGACCCAAAGCACAGCTCCAAACTATGCAATAACAATTTAGGGAAGAAGCAGTCAGCTGATATTCTGTCTATAATGGAGTGTCCAGCACAGTCACCGGATCTCAACCCTATTGAGCTGTTGTGGGAGCAGCTTGACCGTATGGTACGTAAGAAGTGCCCATCAAGCCAATCCAACTTGTGGGAGGTGCTTCAGGAAGCATGGGGTGAAATCTCTTCAGATTACCTCAACAAATTGACAACTAGAATGCCAAAGGTCTGCAAGGCTGTAATTGCTGCAAATGGTGGATTCTTTGACGAAACAAAGTTTGAAGGACACAATTATTATTTCAATTAAAAATCATTATTCATTAAATCATTAAAAATCATTCAGGGACTTTTTAATTTTTTTAGGGACCTTGTCAACATCTTTACTATATTTCCTATTCATTTTGCAACTCATTTCATTAATGTTTTCATGGAAAACAAGGACATTGTGACCCCAAACTTTTGAACAGTCGTGTATGTGGAATTGTCACCTGTGCTAGTAATCCTCAGCGCGTGCCAGTCAGTGCAGTAATGGGTACAGAGAGCTTTAGCCTCGTCGCTAATGTAACCTCTCAGCTATTCACCAGATGCTATGCTAACAGCAGCCAAACCAGACTCCCTTTCAACTTGGCCCTTGCGGTTAGCATGTTTTGCTTGCGCAGCCTCTACTAAACCTTCCTCTGTAAAACAAGCCAAAACACTATGTGGCGCGATACATAAATATCTATATAAAGCTGTCTCTTTCATAAGGGAAGCTAATATTATTATCTGTAAAAAGCCCCAACGCTCATATTGGTTGATCTTTCACAATAAAAAATGCACAGCTGCATTCTCAGCAACATGTTGTCTACGTTTTGTTTTACTCTGTCTATTTCTGCATGAGTTCCATGTACTGTAGTTAGTTCTATGTAAATCTACCACATGTTTACCATCGCAGCAGGGCAGTTGGTGGACTGGGCAGATGGAAAACACACATGCAATGCTGCGGGACCTCAGGGCTTGATGTGAATGCATAAATAAAGTCAATGAGGTCATATCCCCCCGGCGCAATCCTTGGGAATAGACGTCATTCAGGGACTTTTTTCTTCCTCCATAATTCCAGGTTACCGCTACATGGCTAGCTAGCTATTGGCTAATCATTGCAAACACATTTGGACATTTGTTCCAGGTGGGAAAAACCAAACACGTTTCCTCACAGGAGAGGAGAGGCAGGTGGAGAGGCTGTAGCCAGCAAGGCAGGGGCAGTAACAGGAGCAGTGATTGGTTATTTGATCCCAGCAGTCCTCCTCTCCATGCCTCACCAGCAGACAAGCAGCGGTGAGGAGAGATGCTGACCTGTCTTCAGCACTCTTTGAAGAGAACCAAGGAAAGTCTTACTAGAAATGTCTTTGACAGTTAAACATTTTCTCATACAACAGTAGCGTTCCTCTGACGGCTATCATCGCTATGACCATCAGCCAACGTCAACCCTTCCTATACACATAAATACATTTGACTACAAAGATAATCCCTGAGGTAATATTTGTGAATGCATACAGTAGGTGGATCCTAGGATAGCTGCTAACATGTTTGATGATCATGTTTAATGTGTGTGATTTATGAGTCACGGCTCAGCCCAGAAAGATGGAGAGTGGGCTGGCCCTAATGCTCTGTGCAGACAGACAGACAGACAGACAGACAGGCAGACAGACAGACAGGCAGACAGGCAGGCAGCGGCAGGACAGACAGACAGACAGACAGAAAAGACAGACAGACAGACAGAAGACAGACAGACAGACAGACAGGCAGACAGGCAGCACAGGCAGACAGGCAGGCAGGCAGGTCAGGCAGGCAGAACAGAGACAGACAGACAGACAGACAGACAGCACAGACAGACAGAACAGACAGACAGACAGACATAGGACGCGCGAGGACAGACAGCATAGAGTACATAAAGGAAACTCCAGTCCCATAATAACCCACCATAAGCCTGTCCACACCAACAGGACAGAGTGGGCAGTGTTTAGCCCCATGCACCCTCGCACATCTCCTACACACTGACGCTCACCTCAGACCTGATCTGTGCACTAGGTGAGGAGTAGTTATGTCTGGATGCCTGTGTGCCACACCAGGTACTACGTATGTGACAGGCATGCCCTTGTAACCATTAGACCTTCCTAGAAGGCAAGTGAAAGTGGTGTGCTTCTGAAACCCACTAAGCAACTTTAGGCCCTCACAACAAACCCTCAGACTTATTGTCAAAAACACCAGAATATTCTGAGTTGTTGTGAGCGGCAA
>NC_036856.1:11285978-11336834 GCF_002910315.2 Salvelinus sp. IW2-2015 | reverse complement strand
ATTTATTAATAGTGAAACTTAGCAAAAACAACAAAACAAGAAACAAACAACGAACCGTGACTACAGAGGTGCTACATACACTAACTCAAAATACACAAATTCTATATCCCACAAACACAAGTGGGAACAAACACTACTTAAATATGATCCCCAATTAGAAACAACGATTACCAGCTGCCTCTAATTGGGAATCATACAAATCACCAACATAGAAAATTAATCCTGTAACCCCACATAGAAATAATAAACTAGAACACCCCCCAGTCACGCCCTGACCTACACCATAGAAAATAACTGCTCTCTATGGTCAGGACGTGACAGTACCCCCCCCAAAGGTGCGGACTCCGGCCGCAAAACCTGAAACCAAAAGGGAGGGTTAGGGGGGTGTCTAGTGTCGGTGGCGGCTCTGGTGCAGGACGAAGAACCCTCTCATCCCGTGGATCCGCCAGCATCGGAGGCGGCTCTGGTGCGGGACTAAGAACCCACTCAGCTCGCGGATCCACCATCTTTGGTGGCGGCTCTGGTGCGGGCCGAAGAACCCTCTCATCCCGTGGATCCGCCAGCATCGGAGGCGGCTCTGGTGCGGGACGAAGAACCTGCTCAGCTCGCGGATCCATCATCTTTGGTGGCGGCTCTGGTGCGGGTCGAAGAACCCGCTCATCCTGCGGATCCAGCCATGGACCCAGGCTGAACACTGTGCCTGGACTGGAAATAGATGCCGAGGAAGGCTCCTGCCATGGAGCGGGACTGGACACCGGCCCTGGCCTGGACATCGGTGCAGAGGAAGACTCCTGCCATGGAGCGGTACTGGACGCAGTGTCTGGACTGGGCATCGGCGCAGAGGAGGGCTCCTGCCATGGAGCTGGACTGGATGCCGTGTTTGGACTGGACATCGGCGCAGAGGAAGGCTCCTGCCGTGGAGCTGGAGGTTCTGGACCGTGGACCGTCGCAGGAGGTTCCGGACAGTGGACCGTCTCAGGAGGTTCCGGACTGTGGACCGTCGCAGGAGGTTCCGGGCTGTGGACCGTCGCAGGAGGTTCCGGACTGTGGATCGTCTCTGGAGGTTCCGGACTGTGGACCGTCGCAGGAGGTTCCGGACCGTTGACCGTCGCTGGAGGTTCCGGACTGTGGACCGTCGTTGGAGGTTCCGGACTGTGGACCGTCGTTGGAGGTTCCGGACTGTGGACCGTCGTTGGAGGTTCCGGACTGTGGACCGTCGTTGGAGGTTCCGGACTGTGGACCATCGTTGGAGGTTCTGGACTGTGGACCGTCGTTGGAGGTTCCAGACTGTGAAACGTCGCCGGAAGCTCTGGACTGTGAACCGTCGCCGGAAGCTCTGGACTGGGCATCGTCACCGGAAGCTCTGGACTGCGAACCGTCACCAGAAGCTCTGGACTGGGAACCGTCACCGGAAGCTCTGGACTGGGAACCGTCACCAGAAGCTCTGGACTGTGGAGACGCACTGGAGGCCTGATGCGTGGGGCCGGCACAGGTGGCACCGGACTGGTGACACACACCTCAGGGCGAGTGCAGGGAGCAGGCACAGGAAGTACCGGACTGGGGAGGCGCACTGGAGGCCTGGTGCGTGGAGCTGGCAGAGGACGTACTGGGCTGTGGAGGCGTACTGGAGACCTGGTGCGTATAGCCGGCATCAATTGTACCGGAACTTTAACACACTTCGCACGGCAAGTGCGAGGAGCTGGCACAGGACGTACTGGGCTGTGAAGGTGCACTGGAGACCTGGTGCGTATAGCCGGCATCAATTGTACCGGAACTTTAACACACTTCGCACGGTGAGTACGAGGAGTTGGCACAGGACGAACTGAGCTGTGAAGGCGTACTGGAGACTTGGTGCGTAGAGCTAGCACAGATGGTGCCGGGCTGAGAAGGCGCTTTTCAACGTGCCTGCGCTGCAGCATACTCCTTTCCACAACCTCTCTCCGGTATCTCTCATTACCTTCTTCTATCGACTCCCACACAGGCTCTGGCTCACTCCCCGGTTCTGCCGACCACCCCATGGGCTGTCATTTGGGCTTTCTCTGTGGCAGCGAACCCCGGCGTCGTCGCTGTCCTCCCTTTTCTCCTTGCGTTTCCCACCAAGGAAGGCGATCCTGTCCTGCCCGGATTTCCTCCCAAGTCCAGGATACACTCTCCTCCTGGGCATGCTGCTTGGTCCTTTATGGTGGGATATTCTGTCACGCTCGTCGTACGAACTGGAAGCATACTCGGACCAACGTGCAGCGTGATCTGGGTTTATTTAAAGTAAGTTAACCACATAACAAAACAATAAAGAATAACGAAACATGACGACAATGGAGTGCTGACATACACCTACATATAAACAATATCCCACAAAACAAAGGTGGGAAAATGCTACTTAAATATGATCCCCAATTAGAGACAAGGATAGCCAGTTGCCTCTAATTGGGAATCAAACCAAACACCAACAAAGAAAACAAAACTAGAACCCCACATAGAAAATATAAACTAGACTAACCCCCCAGTCACGCCCTGACCTACTCCACCATAGAAAATAAGGACTCTCTATGGTCAGGACGTGACAATTCCTTACATTTAATCCTAGTAAAAATGCCCTGTCTTAGGTCAATTAGGATCACCACTTAATTTTAAGAATGTGAAATGTCAGAATAATAGTAGAGAGAATGATTTATTTCAGCTTTGATTTCTTTCATCACATTCCAAGTGGGTCAGAAGTTTACATACACTCAATTAGTATTTGGTAGCATTGCCTTACAATTGTTTAACTTGGGTCAAACATTTCGGGAAGCCTTCCACAAGCTTCCCACAATAAGTTGGGTGAATTTTGGCCCATTCCTTCTGACAGAGCTGGTGTAACTGAGTCAGGTTTGTAGGCCTCCTTGCTCGCACACGCTTTTTCAGTTCTGTCCACAAATGTTCTATAGGATTGAGGTCAGAGCTTTGTGATGGCCGCTCCAATACCTTGATTTTGTTGTCCTTAAGCCATTTTGCCACAACTTTGGAAGTATGCTTGGGGTCATTGTGCATTTGGATGACCCATTTGCAAACAAGCTTTAACTTCCTGACTGATGTCTTGAGATGTTGCTTCAATATATCCACATATTTTTCCTACCTCATGATGCCATCTATTTTCCAAGCTGTTTAAAGGCACAGTCAACTTAGTGTATGCAACTTCTGACCCACTGGAATTGTGATACAGTGAGTTATAAGTGAAATAATCTGTCTATAAACAATTGTTGGGAAAATGACTTGTGTCATGCACAAAGTAGATGTCCTAACCGACTTGCCAAAACTATAGTTTGTTAACAAGTAATTTGTTGAGTGGTTGAAAAATGAGTTTTAATGACTCCAACCTAAGTGTACGACTTCAACTGTATATAGGTTGAATGTGCACGAACAGTATCTAGCCCAGGGGTGTCAAACTCATTCCTGGGAGGGCCTAGTGTCTGCTGGTTTTTGGTTTTTCCTTTCAATTAAGACCTAGACAACCAGGTGAGGAGTGTTCCTTACTAATCAGTGACCTTAATTCATCATTCGAGTCCAAGGGAGGAGCGAAAACCCGCTGACACTCGGCCCTCCGTGGAATGAGTTTGACACGTGATCTAGCCTATACAGATATTCACTGCCGATTACATACAGCAGCTACATTATTCATATTAGAGGTATGCATTGGTGGAGGCTCCTCAAAGGAGGAAGGGGAGGACTATCCTCCTCAGTGAATTTCATAAAAATATAAAGTGAAACATTAAAGAAGTTATTATTTTTAGATAAAACTATACTAAATATATTCACGTCACCAAATAATTGATTAAAACACAGTGTTTTACAATGAACAGTAGCCTCAACATAGATCATTGAGTTTCCGTCCTCCTCTGGGTACATTGACTTAAATACAAAGCCTCAAGGAGGCTCATGGTTCTCACCCCCTTCCATTGACTTACACAGTAATTATGACAACTTCCGGAGGACGTCCTCCAACGTATCAGAGATCTTGCCGCATGAACTGACATTTTGTCCACCCAATCAAAGGAGCAGAGAATGAATCTAGTACTGAAAGCATAAGCTACAGCTAGCTAGCACTGCAGTGCATAAAATGTAGTTGACTCAAAGAGAGAGAAAGAATAGTTTAACAGTATTGAACAAATAAATATCTTTAAAAATGAAGGAGAATCATGAGAGACAGAGAGAGAAAGAGAGCTAGCTATCTTCCATTTTTTTTCTTTTTCACTTACTTAGCTAGCGAAATAAGCTAGCTAGTTTGGCCTACTCAAACACCCGGCTCAAACAGAGAGGGACGCTATGTTAGCTAGCTGGCTATGGCTATCCATCACTGGAACTCTTCCAAGTCAAGGTACGCTTTTAGTTTTATTCATATTGCCACCGGGGCTTGCCGGTGTAACTGCTAAACTGCTTGCTGACTGTACCCTGTACTGCATGATTGTAGCGGATTTACTAATGTGTTAGCTCTATTAGCTATGTTGACTATTACGTTAGCTAGCAATACGGTGACAACGAAGTAGGCTGTGTGTAGCGGTTAGCGGATATATGATATGGAGGGTTGGCTTGGAAAGACTCTGGATATGTTGCATAGGTTTTAAATAAGGACCTTAACCTGCTGCATTCCCTAAAACTGCATCCAAACAGGACCATTTCTGTTATTGGTCACCACATCTTCTAATAAGAGAAACTCTATTACTGCAGTGCTTTTAGTGTGTGGGCTGTGTTGGTGATGGTATTGACTTTTGCAGACACTCAAGAATGCCTTCCTTTCTCTTCTGTAGATCAATGTCAGATAAGCATGCACACTGCTTCTTATATCACTGACAGACACATGCAGACACCATGGTGTAATCTTCAACAGGACATATCCTGTCACACCACACACACACACACACACACACACACACACACACACACACACACACACACACACACACACACACACACACACACACACACACACACACACACACACCACACACACACACACACACACACACACACACACACACACACACACACACACACACACACACACACAGAGTCCAATAGTGCTTTGTTTGTCTTGTTTACTTGCACATGGTGACACACCTGGGAAGTGTGGAAACCTTGAATGGAATCCTATTTTGATGCAGCCCTATCAATCTCAGACATCACCCAGATTAGATATAATTATTTTAGGCTGACCTAGGATCTTGTTCTACTGGTATGATCCCAGCCAGCACATACCGTTCTGAGAACCATATGTTTCTTAGAGCTTGGTGAGAGTGCGGTTATTTTGCATAGAACCTTCCAACAACTTCTGCGGTAATTTCAGTGCAAATAGACATTGTGCAGGGGTATTTTGGGATGGTAAATCAGAATTTCCCAATTGATCGCTGATATTTCTGCCCTGCGAGAATACGACCAATAGAGGGTCCAAAAACACATTACTGATACCATCATCGGATCTTAGAATGTGCCAATGTTTGTGAATGATTCCCTTAACTTTGAATAGCGGGTAGTAAGTACGCAAGAATGCTTCTTTTTGTGAGACAGTCCTTGAAAGAGATCATGTCTCAATTTGTTTTGGATTTTTTCAATGGCAGTATTAATCTGACCATTTTTGTACCCCCTCTCCTTGAATTTTCTTTGCATTTCAGCCGTATTTCTGTCGAAATCTGATTGTTTCTTGAAAATGATTTTGATTCGACAGAATAGTACTTCAGCATAACTTTTCCTGCAGGTATCATCATGATTCTATTTAAAGTCATGTTCTCAATTTGTTCTGAGAACGGAAACAACATTTATCTGTGGGGATTTCAGTACAGAATAACGTTTCCTATAGCGCACAGGACAAAAACTGGTTGAATTAACGTTGTTTCCACATCATTTTAACCCAAATAATCTATGCAATGACGTTGAATCAACATAGAAAACTAATTGGATTTGCAAAAAGTCCTTAATGTAAGGGCATTTTGTATTTTTTTCACTCAATTTTTAAACTAAATCCAATGGTGAAATGTTTTGTTTGAATAGACTAAAATGTACAGGTTTTGTTTGCGTAAAGAAATACGGCATGCTAGCTCCATCCTGGTGGCGCGGTGGACTAATTCCGTGGCTAGAGAACAGAACATTAGAGATTTGAATCTCACTGAACAAAAACAAATGTGTTCGCATGATTAATGCCTAAGGAAATGAATTTCCACGTGTCCAAAATAAGATGGCATTGTTATTAAATGTCATTCAGTGAATTTTTTAAGCAAGTTTTTCAAAAACTTCCAAATAACCTATCATTTTTAAGGAACCAGAGTAAAACGTTCTCAGAGCCTCCCTACAACCTAAAAATAAACATTCTCAGAACAGGTGAAATTTTCACTTCTGTTCTCAGAACGTTTAAAAAAAGTTCAATTTTACCAGCTAGGAAACTTTTGGCTTCATTCCCACAACCAATGTGAAAAGAAAAATGTACTCCCCCACAACTTCCAAGGAACAAAATGTGCTAGCTGGGATAATCCTCTCACAAGACTAGTGGCTCAATTAGTGATGATCCTAGTCCAAACCTGATGGAAGACTTAGACAAGAAATAACACATGTACATCTAGAACATCAAGTACTTTGAATTTGATTATGCTCTCTGATAGAGCTGTAAAAGTATGAAGCAAACCTCCTACACAGGAACACCACAGGGCCTCAGTTGTGTAAGACTAGAACTGGACTTTGCAGGAGAAACTGCATGTTGAGCTTCCCTAAAACCCGGTGAATGGTGAGAGGCGCATTGAAAACAACCTCCGAAAAATGTGTTTGTTTTCCTAGAGGTAACCACTGCAGAGCTATGAGGTTGAGTTGTGAGTTGGGTCCTGTTGGATCTCCAACACACTGGCTCTTTGTGAGGAGTGAGGAACTTCAAAAGACAACAGACCCCGGTGAGACGCATTCCACGTATGTTTAATTTTCCCTGCAAATAATCAGCCGGTTCAAAAGGCAGCACGGAGCAGGGGAACTGTGTAGCTTCCACATGGATGCTGCTGCTACATGCCAGGGGTTCTGGGGTACTACTGGGGTACGGTTACCACCTTCTAAAGCCACAATATCACCTGGAACCAGTCAGATGAAACCAAACTCCCCATCAACTACTTGGTCTCTTTCAACCAGACAATCATAATATTATTCCTCCAACGTGTGCTAATAATGTCCATTAGGACGATATTCAACGTGTTTCTGATGTACAGTGTGTCTTGTTCCCAGTCAAAGAGCAGAATACCTTGGCCAATTTCCCGGAATAAAGGAAATAATCTTGAATTTGGCCGTTTTGGAGTTTGATGATGCGACCGTTCAAGTTGTGAGAGTTATGTATTGGAAATGTTAAAGCATTCACACAGACATTACTCCAGAGTATACACTGAGTGTACAAAACATTAGGAACACCTTCCTAATATTGAGCTGCACCCCTTTTTACCCTCAGAACAGCCTCAATTTGTCAGGGTATGGACTCTACAAGATGTCAAAAGGGTTCCACAGGCATGCTGATGTTGACTCCAATGCTTCCCACAATTGTGTCAAGTTGTCTGGATGTCGTTTGGGTGGTGGACCATCCTTGATACACACAGGTTTCCCACTGTTGAGTGTGAAAAACCCAGCAGCACTGCAGTTCTTTACAGACTCAAAACAGTGCGCCTGGCACCTACTACCATACCCCGTTCAAAGGCACTTAAGTCTTTTGACCTTCCTATTCACCCTCTGAATGGCACATACACAATCCATGTCTCAACTGTCTCAAGGCTTAAAAATCCTTCTTTAACCTGTGTCCTCTTTCATCTACAATGATTGAAGTGGATTTAACAAGTGACATCAATAAGGCATCATCGCTTTCACCTGGATTCATCTGGTCAGTTTATGTCATAGAAAGAGCAGGTGTTCCTAATGTTTTGTACACCCAGTGTATTCCCACAAGGTGCAAATGTTTTTCTTTTATTGATCAGGACACACTAGCCCAGAGTGACAGTGGTGTTCTACACACTGACAATGCTATGTTAAGAGCGCTACAGGCTTTTCTTTAGTCTGCATATCTGGTGTACTTCTGGGTTGGTTGTAAGCATATGTGTTTGTTTGTGCTGTCATGAAGTTATTTGTCCTCCATAACTGTCATCACTTTACCTTCTCCTACTGTAAACAACCGAGACACGTTGTCATGTAAGGTGAATGTCAACTATTTCACCACGGACATTACACTCGCAGATAAATGGGTACCAAAAAGGTTCTATGGCTATCCCCATAGGAGAACCCATCTGGGTTCCATGTAAAACCCTCTGTGGAAAACTTGGAACCAAAAGGGTTCTACATGGAACCAAAAACGGTTCTTTAAAGGGTTCTCCTATGGCAGTGTTTCCCAACCCTGGTCCTCGAGTACCCCCAACAGTACATCATTTTGTTGTAGCCCTTGAAAAATACACCTCATTCAACTCATTAAGGGCTTGATGATTAGTTGACAAGTTTAATCAGGTGTACTTGTCCAGGGTTACAATACAAATGTGTACTGTTGGGGGTACTTGAGGACCAGGGTTGGGAAACACTGCCATAGGAGAACCCTTTAAAGGACCATTTTTGGTTCCAAGTAGAACCCTTTTGGTTCCAGGTATAACCCAGACGGGTTCTACTTGGAACCAGAAAGGGTTCTCCTATGGGGCCAGCGGAAGAAGAGTGAGAGTGAAACGTCAGAGTGAAGAGTGAAACGTCAGGTAAAGTTCTACAACAATGAAGACAAACATATTTTATTTAGAATGTCAGACAACTCTTCTCATAATTAACAATGACATGCACCATCTGTGAATCGGCTAGAACATGAGAGTAAAAAGACTGAAGGGGAAAAGATTCCATATCAAGCAAAGATCTTCTCCTAAAGAGTGCATGCGAAGGTTACACTCATCCGTATCTGTTTTGATCTTCCTAAACAGCTGCACTTTGTGTACAGAACATTTACACTGGTAATAAATTGAAGCTAAACATGAGGTAAATAAAATGACAGGACATTCATCAGTGAAAGTGGTTATTATCTGAAGATGAGTGACTGCCAAATAGAAACTTGCCTCATTGTCAATTTCACTTGGAACTTGCCCAGCAGCACCACAAGAACAGCAGAGATATGAAGCAACAGCAGTGAACCACCATAATACCACCTAGCTGATCCAAAAATACCAGATAAAGTAGTGGTAGGCTGGGTAGTGGAGATTCTGCTCTGCCAACTTTCTGCCAAGATGTCTGTCTGCCCACCTACTCTAACTACTAGCACGCTTACTTGTCTGCCTGCCCACATGCCCACCTGTCTGTCTGTCTGTCTATGTCTGTCTGTCTGCCCACCCACCTGTCTGTCTGCAACCCCTGGTGGTCAGACTGTAGGAGGGGAGATTAAGCAAGAGAGACACCATAGGGGGGCAGAAAGAGGGGAGAGAGGCATGGGAAGGTCCTAAAACCATGGGAGCAGACAGGGATCAGCTGAACACTGTCTAGACTGAGGTACCTGCATTCCTCCTGGAGAGACTCTGAGATACCAACCAGCTTAGGGAGAATCTTGAGCAAGAAACGTGAGCACTGTGAAGTTAGTGCAAACCAAAACATAGACCTGCATCTCTCTTTCTGCGTCTCTCTGCCTCTCTCTTCCCCCCTTTCCACCCCTCTTTTTCTGCCCCCCCCCGTCTTTTTCTCTCTCTCCTCCCTCCCTCTCCCCCCCTTCACTAGTTGTGTTTTAATGGTTGGTCTGGCCATAGGATAACAAGCAGTTGGTGCTGAGGGCCTGTCTTGTTGTATTTATGCCTTGGCCAAAACACCCCCTCCTCAGCTTTAACCCCTTCCTCGACAAACACACCAAGGCAGCACATTACACACGCAGCCAGGCCCCCAATCATGGAATTATACTATCCACACAAAACATGTCATTTTAGCTTGGCAACTAACCGTTGAGCTGCTGACTGACTGTAATTTAGTAAATTTACACACACAGCAGCACACAGGCATATGCACGAGTACACACATACATGCATGCACACGCACACAATGCCTCTGGTGTCCTATTGACTCAGAGGCCCTCTGCGTCATCTGAACCCCCATGAAGACCGTCTCATTAGGTCGATTTGTTATAACAAATAAATMAAAAATTAAAAATTTGAGTTGACACTTCACAGCATCCTGTCCATCTTTCCGTCCTTTGAACACACAAAGAATTCTACAGAGAGAGCCACTGTAAAGAGAGTGTCGGCTAGAGGTATAATTAGGCTTTCAGTCATTTTACTGTAAAGCTTTAATGGACCTCAAACTATTTTCCTCTCTAGTCAGTCACATGAGTATTCATGGCTATAGTTACTGTAACAGTCCATCCAGTTGTGTTTGCTGCAGAGAAGCAAGTTATTATTAGCACAAATGTAATTACTCCATATGTCTATGGATAATAGAAATGTACATTTTTAAACAACAATACGAATGTGATTAATATGAGCACATGATTAAAATGGACAGTTCATGTGAGGTACTATTGCAGGTACTACTGGTACTATGGCATCGTCCAGGTTCAGCACTGCAGTGCAGACTGAATCACTGACTGGTCTCAGAGTTGGCCTCTGCTGTGGAATCTCCTCTGTTTTTCTCTGTAATATAATAACTATTCATCTCTCTTAGACAAAGTCTTGCCAGGGACTTTCACAAAGATTCATTGCTTTTTTGATTAGTATAACATGATTCTAAGAATTTCCCCAATCTAAACTTTGCGTCAGATGAATTTGCTCCATTCCTCCCTCCCTCTGTCTCTCCCTGGAGGGTAAAACTTCAGCGAAATGATTTGCAGAGATACCAATCATAACAAAATATACAAGCCTAATAGAAAAGTGACAAAGTCAATATATTACAGAATAACCCTGGTGATGAGAACATGATGGGGGTCAATAATAAAGATTGACTGCAACACAAATCATTATGCTTTGAACAAGATGAAATAGCTTTCTGATGCAGGGATGTATTCCAACTGATTCATGGCCCTTTTATGAACGTATACATTTTATCATATGACAAAGTTATCGTATGATAAATTGTTAGATGATTAGTTTTAAACCATTGCTATGTCATGCGTTTACATTCAATCATGGAGTTGAAATGGGTTCAGGGTAGCTTGCATGTCCTGTGAGAATCAGTGTTGTCACAAAACACCTTTACATACAAAACCTCTAATCTACTCCATTTTTGACCACTATTCAATAATCAATCAGTCTGGGCATTCATCTGTATGAGCACTGAAGCTTTGATTGTAGCCCAGTCATTATTACCCAGACCCAGACCTGCATGCCTTTCCAGCATAAACTGTGTGAGTTCTTCTCTCTCTCTCTGTCTGTCTGTGAGTGAATGTGAATCGGTGCAGCCCCCTGGTTGCTCTGTCATTGTCATGTAGGCTGCAGATGGAGCAGGGCTTTGATTCCCCCTGATAAACATTCCTGGCCAAACAATGGTTGTGTTTGTTTAGCCTCAAACAAACACCTGAGACAGGTACACTGTGGGGGTCCCCCAGGAGGCTTTTGACGCCTCCTGTCTCCCGTCTCTCACTGCCTCATTAGGGGAACAGGAACCAGTGCCCCTGAAAGGCTCCTTAACAGGACCCCCATGACCCCTGCGGCAGCCAGCACAATAGACTACATAATGAGGGATTGGGGAGAGTGTATGAGAATTTGGCGATGGTGGTGTGTGTGTGAGTGTGTGCGCGCGTGTGTGCGCGTGTGTGCCCCCCCCCCCCAGGTGAGCAGTAGTGAGAGGACGTCTCCTCTCCTAAGTCCTGTTGAGAACACAGCCACTGCTCCTTAATGCTAATGCCTGCACAATTACAAAATACACACACACGCAACACACCAATGAGAGTTAAGACAATGCGGTTGGTCCAGACTCCTGTGTGTAAATCGGAGATACAATAGAGAGAAGGGGGTTATTACTCATATTGCACAAACCCCGTGACAGAAAGACAGACAGAGCTCAGTCAGTGAATGAGTCAACACACGCCAGTACTTTCTCAGTAGCAATAACAAAACAAAATACCTCATATTCACAGCTGTTCAAAATACAAACTAATAGCTGACAAAGTTTGTCAAAGCCAACTATCTAATGCATATACTCAGTACAGATATTGTTTGGCTATATTATGTATACCTTTAGAAACATCTTTTACAAACGAGGCGATTGCATATTATCAGTTTAGAGGGGACAACGGGTATCTAAAATACTTGAACTAGCTTCCCAAGTGTCATTCTGATCCGTTAGATAAATTAGTGAGTCCATAATGACCTGTCGATACTCGAATGAGATCTGATGAGACAGATTAATTATACAGCACCCATCATCGTTGGTATGTTTTTCACACCTCTGCGCTACTTGTCACTTTCACTCAGGTGGATTTCACACTTCCTACACCCTCCCAGTCTCAAAGCCCCTGAACGGCTCAGGTCGAGTCTGATTAAGGGTTTGGTTCAAGCCGTAGCGATGAAGTTACACGCTATAGAATGATTTTAATTTAAAGGCAATGTTCCCGCATATAGCGTACATAGTCCATTTATTACGCCTAATAAAAGCATACAGTGCATTTACTTTACAGTGCGTAAAGTATTCAGGCCTCTTGACTTTTGACACATTTTGTTACTTTACAGCCTTATTCCAAAATATATTAAATTATTTAAAAAATTCTCATCAATCTACACACAATACCCCATAATGACAAAGCGAAAAACAGTAAAAATAAATAAATATATATATATATATATATATATATATATATATTTACATAAGTATTTACATAAGTACATACTGTAAGTATTTAGACTTTGCTATGAGATTCGAAATTGAGCACAGGTGCATCCTGTTTCTATTGATCATCCTTGAGATGTTTCTACAACTTGATTGCAGTTCACCTGTGGTAAATTCAATTGATTGGACATGATTTGGAAAGGCACGCACCTGTCTATATAAGGTCCCACAGCTGACAGTGCATGTCATAGCAAAAACCCAGCCATGAGGTCAAAGAAATTGTCTGTAGATCTCTGAGTCAGGATTGTGTGGGGGCACAGATCTGGGGAAGGGTAGCAAAAAATGTCTGCAGCATTGAAGGTTCCKAAGAACACAGTGACCTCCATCATTCTTAAATGGAAGAAGTTTAGAACCTCCAAGGCTCTTCCTAGAGCTGGCCGCCAGGCCAAACTGAGCAATCGGGGGAGAAGGTCCTTGATTAAGGAGGTGACCAAGAACCCGATGGTCACTCTGACAGAGCTCCAGAGTTCCTCTGTGGAGATGGGAGAACCTTCCAGAAGGAAAACTATCTCTGCAGCACTCCACCAATCAGGCCTTTATGATAGTGTGGCAAGACGGAAGCCTCTCCTCAGTAAAAGGCACATGACTGCCCGCTTGGAGTTTGCCAAAAGGCACCTAAAGACTCTCAGACCATGAGAAAACAAGATTATCTGGTTTGATAAAACCAAGATTGAACTCTTTGGCCTGAATGCCAAGCGTCACGTCTGGAAGAAACCTGGCACCATCCCTACGGTGAAGCATGGTGGTGGCAGCATCATGATGTGGGGATGTTTTTCAGCGGCAGGAACTAGGAGACCAGTCAGGATCGAGGGAAAGATGAACGGAGCAATGTACAGCGAGATRCTTGATGAATCCATGCTCCAGAGCAATCAGGACCTCAGACTGGGGTGAAGGTTCACCTTCCAACAGGACAGCAACCCTAAGCACACAGCCAAGACAATGCAGGAGTGGCTTCGGACAAGTCTCTGAATGTCCTTGAGTGACACAGCCAGAGCGCGGACTTGAACCTGATTGACAATCTCTGGAGACCTGAAAATAGCTGTGCAGCGATGCTCCTGACAGAGCTTGAGAGGATCTGCAGAGAYGAATGGGAGAAACTCCCCAAATACAGGTGTGCCAAGCTTGTAGCGTCATACCCAAGAACACTCAAGGCTGTAATCGTTGCCAAAGGTGCTTCTACAAAGTACTGAGTAAATGCTCTGAATTCTTGTGTAAATGTGATATAATATATCTATTTTTTTTTATAAATTTGCCAAAAATAAAAAATAAAACAGTTTTTGCTTTGTCATTATGGGCTATTGTGTGTAGATTGATGAGGGGAAACAACTATTTAATACATTTTAGAATAAGGCTGTAAAGTAACAAAATGTGGAAAAAGTGAAGGGGTCTGAATACTTTCCGAATGCACTGTACATCATTATTGTGTTATCAGTGTGAGATGACATTTTTGCTTAAAAATMAATATGTCATGCCCCTTGGGTAAAGAGTTACCAGTGCTGATAACTTTATGTCTAATCCCTAGAGATCATATTTCATTGGGATCAAATCATTCTATCTGATCCTGTCTACCTACATTTTCTATATCATTTTCATCATTCAACAACAGATGAAAGGTAATAAGGGCTTAATGAATCTGTCCGTATATCTTTAAAAAACACTTCACAATTTCCTGCAGGCAGGGGCATCATCAGCTAAATCGCGTGTCTGACAAAGTGTCATGATTGTGTGAAAGGAAAGGAGACGGACAGGTAGTCTGTGATTAATAGCTTTTGAAGAACAAGCCTGACCTGAATGGTCTGGTCCATCTGAAGAGATGTACTGTACTGTACAGTACCTGACCTGAGACTGAAGAGACGGGTTGTGACTCAGAAGTGGCTATTGTTTTTCCAGGCATTGACAGGTGTGCAAATTAATCTAGTGACTTTACTGAGCGGCTTATAAAGTTAGCAAGGTTGTAAAAAGTTGATTCTGATGAAGAAGACAAAACTGTGTATTTGTTGGCCTGGAATAGATTAGCAACATAAAGGAAACTGTACGCTGCTGTTACTGTTTATTATCTATCCTGTTGCCTACTAACTTTATCCCTACCTACATACATATTTTCCTTAATAACTTCGTACCCCTGCACATATAATCGGTACTGGTACCCTGGGTATATATATATCGTTACTCATTGTGGATTTATTCTTCCTGTTATAACTGTTCTATTATTTCAATTTTTTCTCTCTGCATTGTTGGAACGGGCCCATAAGTAAGCATTTCACTGTTAGTCTAAACCTGTTGTTTACGAAGCATGTGACAAATACAATTTGATTCGTCACATGAAATAACAGAACAAAAAGAGTCTGGTAACTATGTTTCTAGGGTAATGAATGTGCATATTTTTAAATAAAACACATATGTGGGGATGTATCTTGCAAAAGCTACAAAAATGAATTACACTGAGCATGAGAATTAAATATTTTGATCCCAACTACTCACGCACCCACACACGCACACACACACTTGGCATCCCTCTGCTGCACTTGGCTGAGGTATCTGGGCTCTAATTGGCGGTGTATGAGGCGTGTCTGCTGCGTGAGCACAGAGGACAGCTCAGCTGGGAAATATTCTCAGTTCGATGTGATCGTGCCGTTCCACGCTCTGTCTTCTGAAGCCTGAATCCGCCTCTGTCTTGACATGACAGCGGTCTGGGGAGAGACAAAGGCGCCTGTCACGATAAACACATCTTTTAGTATCGGCACCGCTGCCTAAAGCACTGAAAGCAAGGGCACCACACCTCGCATCAAAGCTGCGACTGAGAGACTGAAAAACAGCTTCTACTGTATCACAAGGCCATCAGACTATTAAATAGCCATCACTAGCCGGCCTCCGCCCATTACCCTTCCCTTCCCTGAACTTAGTCACTGTTACTAGCCGGCTACCATCCGGTTACTCTACCATGTACCTTAAAGGCTGCTGCACTATGCACATAGACAGGGAACACTGGTCACTTTAATAATGAAACAATGGTCACTTCATTAATGTTTACATAGCAATTTTATTTTTTTAACCTTTATTTAACTATGCAAGTCAGTTAAGAACAAATTCTTATTTTCAATGACAGCCTAGGAACAGTGTGTTAACTGCCTTGTTCAGGGGCAGAATGACAGATGTTTTACCTTGTCAGCTCAGGGATTCAATCTTGCAACCTTTCGGTTACTAGTCCAACGCTCTAACCACTAGGCTACCTACTGCCCCTGCCGTTTTACCAATTTTATATGTACAGTATCAGTCAAAACTTTGGACACACCTATTCATTCAAGGGTGTTTCTTTATTTTGACTATTTTATGCATTTTAGAATAATAGTGAAGACATCGAAACTATGAAATAACACATATGGAATCATGTAGTAATCAAAAAATTGTTAAACAAATCAAAATAGATTTTTTATTTCAGATTCTTCAAAGTAGCCACCCTTTGTCTTGCTGACAGCTTTGCACACTCTTGGCATTCTCTCAACCAGCTTCATGAGGAATGCTTTCCCAACAGTCTTGAAGGAGTTCCCACATATGCTGAGCACTTATTGGCTGCTTTTCCTTCACTCTGCAGTCAAAGTCATCCCAAACCATCTCAAATGGGTTGAGGTTGGGTGATTGTGGAGGCCAGGTCATCTGATGCAGCTTTCCATCACTCTCCTTCTTGGTAAATTGCTCTTACACAGCTAGGTGGTGTGTTGGGTCATTGTCCTGTTGCAAAACAAYTAATATTCTCACTAAGCACAAACAAGATGGGATGGCGTATCCCTGCAGAATGCTGTTTAAGTCTGCCTTGAATTCTGAATTAATCACCTACAGTGTCACCAGCAAAACACCCCCACACCATCACACCTCCTCCTCCGTGCTTCACAGTGGGAACCACACATGCGGAGATCATCCGTTCACCTACTCTGCGTCTCACAAAGACACAGCGGTTGGAACCAAAAATCGCAAATTTGGACTCATCAGACCAAAGGACAGATTTCCACCGGTCTAATGTCCATTGCTCGTGTTTCTTGGTACAAGCAAGTATCTTCTTATTATTGGTATCCTTTAGTAGTGGATTCTTTGCAGCAATTCGACCATGAAGGCATGATTCACAAAGACTCCTCTGAACAGTTGATGTTGAGATTTGTCTGTTACTTGAACTCTGTGAAGCATTTATTTGGGCTGCAATCTGAGGTGCAGTTAACTCTAATGAACTTTATCCACTGCAGCAGAGGTAACTATGGGTCTTCCTTTCCTGTGGTGGTCCTCATGAGAGCCAGTGTCATCATAGCGCTTGATAGTTTTTGCGACTGCACTTGAAGAAATGTTCCGGATTGACTGATCTTCATGTCTTAAAGTAATGATGGACTGTCATTTCTCTTTCCTTATTTGAGCTTTTCTTGCCATAATATGGACTTGGTATTTTACAAAATATGGCTATCTCCATGTCTTAACACAACTGATTGATTCAAACGCATTAAGAAGGAAGGAAATTCCACAAATTAACTTTTAACAAGGCACATGTGTTAATTAAAATGCATTCCAGGTGACTAGCTCATGAAACAAGTTGAGAGAATGCCAAGAGTTTGCAAACCTGTCATCAAGGCAAAGGGTGGCTACTTTGAAGAATCTCAAATATAAAATATATTTTGATTTGTTTAAAACATTTTTGGTTACTACATGATTCCATATGTGTTATTTTATAGTTTTGATGTCTTAACTATTATTCTACAATGTAGAATATAGTAAAAATAAAGAAAAACCCTTGAATGAGTAGGTGTGTCCAAACTGTTGACTGGTACTATATATATATATATATATATATATATATATATATATATATATATATATATACACACACACAATGCCTTCAGAAAGTATTCTGACCCCTTGACTTTTCCACATTATGCTACATTACAGCCTTATACTATAAATTGATTAAAAATAAATAAATCCTCAGCAATCTACACAAAATACCTCATAATGACAAAGTGCAAATATATAAAAATAAAAACTTATTTACATAAGTATTCAGACCTTTTGCTATGAGACTCAAAATTGAGATCATTTTTCCATGAATCATCCTTGAGATGTTTCTACAACTTGATTGAGGTCCATCTGTGGTAAATTCAATTGGTTGGGCATGATTTTGAAAGGCACAAAGCTGTCTATATAAGGTCCCACAGTTGACAGTGCATGTCAGCGCAAAAACCAAGCCATGAGGTTGAAGGAATTGTCCTTAGAGGCCCGAGACAGGATTGTGTCAAGGCACAGATCAGGGGGGGGGGGGGTATCGGCATTATTGAAGGTCCCCAAGAACACAGTGGCCTCCATCCGTTTTAAATGGAAGAAGTTTGGAACCACCAAGACTCTTCCTAGAGCTGGCCACCCGGACAGACTGAACAATCGGGGGAGAAGGGCCTTGGTCAGGGAGATGACCAAAAACCCGATGATGACTGACAGAATTCTAGAGTTCCTCTGTGGAGATGGGAGGACAACCATCTCTGCAGCACTCTACCAATCAGGCCTTTACGGTAGAGTGGCCAGACGGAAGCCACTCCTCAGTAAAAGGCACATGACAGCCTGCTTGGAGTTTGCCAAAAGGCACCTAAAGACTCTCAGACCATGAGAAACAAGATTCTTTGGTCTGATGAAACCAAGATTGAACTCTTTGGCCTGAATTCCAAGCATCACGTCTGGAGGAAACCTGGCACCATCCCTACGGTGAAGAATGGAGGTGGCAGCATCATGCTGTGAGGGGTGTTTTTCAGCGGCAGGGACTGGGAGACCAGTCAGGATCGAGGGAAAGATGAAAACCTGATCCAGAGCGCTCAGGACCTCAGACTGGGGCGAAGGTTCACCTTCCAACAGGACAATGACCCTAAGCACACAGCCAAGACAATGCAGGATTGGCTTCAGGACACATCTCTGAATGTCCTTGAGTGGCCCAACCAGAGCCTGGACTTGAACCCGATCAAACATCTCTGYAGAGACCTGAAAATAGCTGTGCTGCGACACTCCCCATCCAACCTGACAGAGCTTGAGAGGATCTACAGAGAAGAATGGGAGAAACTCCGCAATTACAGGTGTGCCAAGCTTGTAGCGTCATACCCAAGAAGACTCAAGGCTGTAATTGCTGCCAAAGGTGCTTCAACAAAGTACTGAGTAAAGGGTCTGAATACTTATGTAAATGTGACATTTCATTTTTTTTATTTATAAATCAGCAAAAATGTCAAAAATTGTTTTTGCTTTGTCATTATGGGGTATTTTGTGTAGATTTATGAGGGAAAAAATAATTTAATCAATATTATAATAAGGGTATAACCTAGCAAAATGTGGAAAAAGTCAAGGGGTCTGAATACTTTCCGAAGGCACTGTATAAATATATATACTCCGGACTCCGACATTGCTCTTCTTAATATATTTCTAAATAACATTATTTTACTTGTAGTTGTGTGTGTATTGATTAGCTATTACTGCACTGTTGGAGCTAAGAAAACAAGCATTTCGCTACAACCGCAATAACATCTGCTAGATATGTGTATCTGACCAATACAATTTGATTTGCTTTGTTTTGACCTACAAGTCTGTTTGAATGGCAGCCAAGCTACTTGTACAGATTGTATCTCATGTCTGCCAAGCAGTAGACTGGAGAGCACATGGAGTTCCATCATCCAGGTTTAATAATTAAGGAATGGTACGTAATTTTGAGAATTAGACTACATGTCCTGCGATGAAGCGGTGTCCAAGGCATATAGCAAAAAGATACATGTAATCGTTAATGTACTTTTTCATTTCAAGAACAACCTCGTAGTTCTATTCAAAGCGAAAGATGACAGCTCGTATAAGGCTTCTTGAGTAAACAAAAACCACAGTTATGTACCAAAGGGCTGCTTCTCCAAGAAATCACCAGCAGGTCAAAGTCACTTTTCTCCTACAGGAATTCCACTGAGCCTCCAGAGAAAAAGGGAAAAACACTCCTTTCTGGCTGTGTGCTTGGTGTTACAGAGCAGTGTGCCAGAGGGGCTCAGAGTACGGGAAATGTAGATTTACTGCATCGCAAACCCCCTGTCAACAGCTGTATCAGTCATACATACTCACCTTGGAAACCTGGGGCTTGTTGAGTGCCAGGAAATCACTTTTCCCAAACGTTGGGATCTCCTGGAATATCTCTGGTAACAAGTGTCTGATAACAAGGTGCAAGGGTCAACCAGCAGAGTGAAGTACAACGGTAAAAGGAAGATATTCCTGATATCCTTCAGGAGATCCAACCCCCACACACAGTGAATTAACACATGGCAGCAATACTGTCCACATGTTCTCCTTTCTTAAGAAAATAAGCTGAGGGTAGGAAAGCAAATAGACGAAAACAATCGTTTTCAGGGGAATACGTCCAATAAACTGGAAAACAGATCTCTTGAGAATAAAGTCAGACATTCACCAATACTATACAGGCCTATTAGGCTATGTATTTTTCTGGTCTGTGAGAACCTCAACCAATCTGGAGTGTAGAGTATGAACAGGCCACTCTATAGACGACCTAAAAATCTGTATTTAGATCCATACAGCACTGAGAAACAGACAGCCCACTATGCTACACCACCTTTAGCATAATACGTCTCTGAATGGGCCTGTAAATGGGTAACATGCTGTTGTTTGCTGGGACAATAACATTATCACTGGTAATCGCCCTCAGTGCACAAACCATTAGAACGAGAGCCAAGTCCATCCTCCAGGTGCTTATTAGCGTCTTAAGCCTGTAATTGGCTGCTAGCTGCCTCCAGAGGAAAGCATTCAGCATTCCGCTTACTAAAGCAGAACACGCGGCCTGTAATAGGTCAGGAGGGGTTACAGGAATGACATTAGCACAGCAAGGTCCCCAAACTCTCTCAGGCTGCACTTGTCTGGCTGAAGACATCATTTGGAAAGTGTGGCAAGATATTTAGGTATAGCAAACCTATAATAGGAATCGTCAACGGCACTAGTCTAACAAGGAAAATACTATTTCAGATCCTCCGTCATATCCAAACATGTCCAAGTGTAGCAAACCCACAAATCCTGGGAAAGTGTTACAGAAATGAATCTACATTGTACACAAGTTGCAGATGCACACTGTACAATTGCATTAATTCCATTACACACAATTCAATGACTAGCCTTGTGTCACAATTCGTGTGTATAGGTGGCAGGGAAGTCAGGCGCAGGAGAATTAAACTTGGGAAAAATTGAGTAATTTAATAAAACAAAACATAACTCCAAAACCATAAATACAAATGAAACAAATACAAACAACACTGAACATAAAACAATCTCTGACAAAGACATGAAGGGAAACAGAGGGTTAAATACATAACAGGTAATGAATGGGATTGAAACCCTGTGTGTAGGAAGATGAGACAAAACCAATGGAAAATGAAAAATGGATCAATGACGGCTAGAAGACCGGTGACGTCGACCGCCGAGCACCACCCGAACAAGGAGAGGCATCGACTTCGGCAGAAGTCGTGACACCTTGATTGTATTACCGTCCTCCTACAGTACAGCCTGTTGTTACACTGATTGCACAGTGATGTAAAATAGCTATCCCCACCCTTCTCCGAATGAAAAGGAGGTCCCATGGTAACGCTCGGTGCCAAGTCCCTCTGGTTTTCATTAATCTGTCATCTTAGCCAAACAATCCATCCGAGGAGGAGTCAGACCTGGCCAAGTGCACAGCATCTGCTGTGATTGTTTATGAAAATATGTCCATGACCTCTACACTACTCCCCTGAGCCCCATAAGAACAATACATTCCTGCTACGAAGGAAAGACAAAAGAGTGATTCCTTTAGCAGAGCTGACTATTGCACTCTTAGAGGAATGCTTGTAGCTCCTAGCACACACAGAGGTAGATCTGGATGCCTTAGCAGATTCATACGCAGTTTAAAAATAATCATTATGGCCCCTTCAGTTTCTCTGGAAACCGAGCCAAAAAGTGGATATCGAGGTTTTGTTGAATACCTGTTTCCGTGCCTGTGTGGGTGTCTTGGGATGGGGGGAGCTGTATTGGTAAAACAGTCATCATAGTCACTTTCCAAGCGACTTGAGGACGAAGGTACATTGAGGACGCCGCCTCTCATAACACACGCTGCAACATGATCTCACCGTGATCGTTCTTCCTAACCGTCCCAAAGGGAAGGAAAATGATCCACTAAAAGTCAAAAGGATGAAATTAAACTGTGCTTTTGATCAAAGCTGCAGCTATAATCAGGTCCATTCAGGATCGGAGTGCTATTCCGTATGTGGCTTTTGGCTGGTTTTGCTCCTCTCATCCACACAGTTAGCCCAGGGGCCTCTTCCACTGATGAGTCAGAGGGGATGCCTTCACATTAGGGCCTGCAAGGGACGATAGAAAATCCCCACCACAGGTGTGTGTGTGTGTGTGTGTGTGTGTGTGTGTGTGTGTGTGTGTGTGTGTGTGTGTGGTGTGTGTGTGTGTGTGTGTGTGTGTGTGTGTGTGTGTGTGTGTGTGATGCCCAAGTGTATGTATGTCTGAGTGTGACCGTAACATTAGGGCCCATTTGGGACGGCCAATCCTACTACCGTCATCAAGGAACGATTGTGGATAATTGCCCAAGTCAGAGTCCTGCACACTGCTCTGCTCTCTTTCAAAACATAAGAGATGGGGGGGGGGGGGGGGGGGGGGGGGGGGGGGGGGGGGGGGGGGGGGGCAGAGTGAAAGGAATAGGGAGAGATAGAAACAGAAAGAGAGATAGAGAGAGAAGAGTGCTGCTATGATCAGGATGACATGGGGCCCCTGCCAGAGCACAAATCCATGTGGGACTGATTAGGCTGTTACACCGGGCTGGGGAAGCCCACTGGACTGGATCAATGTCAACCAAGAGTGTGCTTAGTGGAAAATGCAAAGAGGACCCCAGTCTCTTTGCTGTGCTCAACACACACACATGCAATGCACACACACTTACGCATACGTGCAGATACAGACGTACGCACGTTCACTCGCACATGTACACGTACGCACGCTGGTCCAGCTGCCTGCGTTAAAGCGAAGGGGAGTTCCCGTCAGCTGGCTGTAGTGTGGGTGTTGACCTCAGTCTGATGCGTTCCTCTCTGGCAGCCCAGCAGCCTAACTCACCCTGACAACACTGCTCACACTGCGGCTTAGGACAGCACTGACGTCTTCCACACAGGAATCCCTCTCCCCACTTTATTTATTTACATTGCTATTTACTGTGGTTTGGCATGCAGGCACTGTGACATTTAAGCCTGTCAGTGCCATTGCGCCATAACAAGCTCAAAATAAATTTACAGCCAGAGCCTATTTGTAGGCCAGCCAATCTAATAGAGGCATAGTGATTGGAAAATATCCTGGTTCTGCTGGAAACCTTCTTCTGGCCACGCCTGGCCTCTCGAAGGATTTGGAATCGTGAGGGTGCCCCTGTTGTTACGAAGATGTGAGCTGGAGGAATGGACAGTGTGTCAAATCTCTTTTCCCGTGTTTGGGTCTGGCTCTCCCTGGCAACAGCAAAACAGGCATATTTTTTCATTGCCTCTGAGATCCTTAACATATGAGCCGAGCAAGGAAATAATGTGCTCTACGTTTCCTGGTGGTAATTCATTTGCTGGGGCGTATATTCTTTTCGCCATCGAATGCTCAAGTTTGTGCGTCTCATGTGGATTTGTGCGTCCCTGTTCCTCGTTCATGTAGGAACAGGCTGAGATTATGATTTAGGGCATTGGCAGTAAAATCACTCAATAGCTTGGGCCTGCCTACAAAGTGATGAGAGCCAATGATTTACACTTACAAGCATAAAACTGTCCCATTAGCTTAGGCTGGTGGCTAGCAGTGCCACTCTGGCCTCTGCTAATACAGCGGTATGTATAACTGTTCTAGGGCCAACCCTGATGGGTTCCTGTGGAACACAGAGTCCATGTACAGTACTGTACAGTACAGTTCTGGCGTCAGTGGCTATCCCTCTTTTACACTTTCACTCTGTCAGATGAGTCCCTATCGGCTGATCACAGATATCCTGTGTTAACACACGCTGCCTTCCCTGGGCTGGACTGTTTATGTTAGGGGGAATGGGACTGGCAGACAGCGGCTGACGCAGCTCAAGGTGTAGAGCTGGGCGTAGTGTGTGTAGTGATGTGTGTGTGTGTGTGTGTGTTGTGTGTGTGTGTGTGTGTGTGTGTGTGTGTGTGTGTGTGTGTGTGTGTGTGTGTGTGTGTGTGTGTGTGTGTGTGTGTGTGTGTGTGTGTGTAGACTCTGAACCAGAGGATGCCTGTAGGGAGAGATGGTGTTATCTGTACAAGGGAAATGGCTGACGCAGTTCAAGTGGAGAGCTGGGCTTAGTGTATGTAGTCAGTGTGTGTGTGCGCATGTGTGTGCGTGTGTCCACTGTCCACGACACACTGTCCTGTCGTGGCCTGTTATGTAAGAAAGACGTGCGTGTGTGTGTTTGTGTTGTGTTGTGTGTGGTGTGTGTGTGTGTGTGTGTGTGTGTGTGTGTGTGTGTGTGTGTGTGTGTGTGTGTGTGTGTGTGTGCCTAGAGCCCAGGCCCAGAGGAAGCCTGTAGGGAGAGATGGTACTCTCTATAGAAGGGAAACAGCAGGGCCGCTGGTGTCACGTATGGAAGAGAGCTCAGGAGTCAAAGGTCAGGGGAGGAAAGGTAGAGTCACACCACAGTCCAGCTGTACACTCTCATTACCAGGTGCTGCTGCCACTGCTGAGCAAGCAAAAGCCATGAAGTTGAGCTCCCTCACGGATATGCCTGACATACAGTACATGTGGCCCTGAGCAATATCCAACTACCATATCAATCATTTTCATTTGACAATTAATTATTATTATGTTTTATAAATGTTGACATGGTCCACATTAATCCCTCCACAACACATCATCTCTCCAAATAGATTATATTCAGAAAGCAATGGTACCATCATAGGTAGGCTTTCAGCAATAATAAAATATGAACTGAAATATGACTCTCTATAAATGAGTTATGATAGCTACATGGCTGCCGCTGGCATACTTCTTTCAGCTTCGTTCAACGTAGGGCTTCTTTGTCGAGGCATTTTGTTACTAAAGTACAACACAGACTTGTGTTGTTTGGAACCAGGGAAGACAGGACGATAGAAAGTGCCAAAGAGACGCTTAAAAGGAAGACAGACTGGCAAAGTTGAAATTTAAAGACAGACTGGTACAGTGAAAGACGTACTACAGTCTATACTATGCTTTAATTAAACCTACGTCCAGGAATAAGAACACTGTCTGGCGTTTTTTCCCAAGAATATTCAAAGTTTGGATACAGAATTCAAACGTGAATGTCTCGGCCTAGGACTATGTGAGGATACATTTAGAGTTTACTGCTCTCTTTGTTTTATGGGAGGCCAGGATGACGTCAGAGAGGCTTAGGGATCTCACACAGTCAGCCATTTCTAAATTCAGTCAAATACAGATGAGGGTGCAGCTTTTAGGTCTAGAGAGAGCTGGGGTGACTACTTCATCGAACCAAATGATCTTTAAATCTAACTGGCATTTCTTGAAATAATTAACCTTCAGCAAAAGTAGCCACTCATTTTCTAGGCCTATAGGCATCAGGAATAGAAATACCCGGTTTCACCAAGTCAATGTTTGTACTTTCTGATCAACCCCCAGAGTCATAGATACACACAGTCGGAGTTGTGTTTGTTCTCACAGTGTTGTTACAGAGCACCTGTCCCTCTAGACTTCCTATGATGTCACAGTCTGCTGACCGCAGGCCAGAGTGGGTCTGGAGGAATGCAGCCAAGGTCTGTTCTGCTAAGCACCGTGACCACTCATATCATATCCCCAATGGGCTACTCACACCATACAGGAGAACACTAGACAGACAGGGCATAGCAGGTCAATAAGGAAATGTATTGGATGGGTAGGGTTTTTTTCTCATTTGTTTTTTGGAGCTAAGTATCCTATATCACTGGTTTCACTGGACTAAAGGGGTTGGAAATAACATGTTGGAGAGTGGATGGAAACTCACTCACTCACTGACCCATCAGAGCCCTTTTCACCAGACAACTATGGATGCAATTTTATTGTGAGGGACAGTTTCAGGGTCAGGTGCATTTCAGTTTCAGGGTATTAAGGGCCTACTTTATAGCCTGCTGGGCACAGTTTGTACTGGGAACCGTGGCTTTGAGAAGCCATCCTCTGCCAATTTACCTAATAAAAGGAGAGCTTCTGCTATTTTCAGGGCCTTTTTGTGAGTGGCGTCTCCAGTCTGTCTGAAAGCTTTGGGGTGCAAAAAACTCTTAGTGGGCCTAATCTCCCAGTATTACAGTGGGGCAGTTTGGATCGGAGCATCTGATTGGTCAATTCCTGGCTGTGGGGAGATGTTATCAGATGGGAAAGAGGGCGGGGGTTTGTTTGTGTGTGTCAGAGGGGAATCCTGATTGCTCAGTATTTACCTACAGTAGCTCCCTGGATAATTATAGAGGTCAATCTGACGGACTACTGGTTACAAATCACAGTAGCGACCCCATTGGCTTTCAAGTTCTCTTGGTCATTGCAGAGCTGAGCTCCCAATTTCCCAATGTTGTGAGCAATGAAGGTGAAAAAAAGACATATATTTGCTCTTAACACAGAAGGCCCTTCTAATAAGGTTAGTTTTATTTCATTTTAAAACACACTGGGTCTTTTATGTCACTTGAGCCCCTGGTCTTCCTAAAGCAAGCAGTTTGAAAGGGAATACAGTGGAAATCTATTTTGCGGCTTGCAGACTGGATTCTCTGAATTCCTGGGTGGAATAAGAGAGTGTTGTTAGATTTCGGCAGCCTCTACAGCAGGTAAATCTGCGTGTGGTTTGAGAACATTAACGCTGGTCTGAGTTGAACTACATTCATTAAGCTTCCCGAAGTAGCCTTATTGTTGCCCCTAATCATAAGAGCTCTCCCAGCCATCGGCAATCATGTAATTATACACACGTGGATAGTTTTGTTAACCTGCACATTTGATCTGCTCCACATCTTTGGCTTAACCAATGGGTATCCTATTAGGGGCTCTGGGAAAGGTTAAAAGGGGCCATTAAAGGACCAAAACTGACAATAGATATATTTTGTTAAGCTAACAGGGCATTTTCTGAGGGATTCTAATGTCAAATCCACATCGATCAATCTAAAGCATATGGTTTCACAGAATAAGGACAACATGGCTGGATTAAGACAAGTAAAAGACAAAGTATTTGTGGTTTCTCAAATAAATGTGTCTCCATGGGTATTTAGGAGGTATGTAAAAGCGAGACCACACACACACACACACACACAGCAGAGTAAACCAATTCCAACAGAACGCCATGAGAGATCGCAAATACATAGTTTAAAACTTAACACTGCTATACATAATGGTGTGGATATGACTCCAACAATGGCATCTTTCCTATTCTGTAAGTGTTCTTCGGGAGTTCCAGAGGTCCACCCATACCATTATAACAACCCAAAGCACCAGTGACTCATTCACTGAACAGAGAACAGACCACCTCCTCGATAACTGCCTGATCCCCCACTTCCAAATCCTCAGCAGTCTACTATTCTATTCCCCCAATATCATATTTCAAACTGGACTTAAACCACTGGCACACATCTGTAGTTTCTAAGCCACTGCTTTGCTGACTGGCTGGCAGTGCTGTGTGTTTGTTGGTTTCTGTCAAATCTGGGCCAAGCTGCAGTCATGGAGTAGGACTTATTTGATCAAACATTCCAATGGTACACCGAATATGGCCACCGGCACACCCACCAGACAGCGTCGATGTGAATTACAATGTCAGATCTATCAGTTTTTATTCTATAACTGCGGTATTTTTGTCCATATGTCTGTCTCTATCTATTATTGTGTCTGTCTGTGCGTCTGCATGGGTTTGTACCTAGCCAATATCGTTGTCTTTGTCTATGTTCTCCCATTCCTCTTTGCCGTCCCGCGTGCGGTTAAACCTGGACTACAGCTCTGCCATCCCTCCCGATCTCCAAACCAAATATTTTCCCCTCCGCAGGTTTCCAGTTGGAGTCTGTGGGAACCAGGCTGGAATCAGCTCACCAGGAATGCACTGTCTGCTCTGCACACTCCCCCAGTTTATTGTCTTAACCTGAAAGCTCCACACAATACCCTCTCTCTCTGCCCCAACTTTATCCCCCTCTCTCCCTCTTCTCTCACTCTCCATTTCTTTCCACCACCTCTCACCCTCTCTATCTTTCTCTCTCTTTCTCCAGGATTTTCTACCCCTGTCTCTAGTATTAAGATTCAGATCTCTCCTTTGCTTCACATCACCACAGAGCCAGTATCAACAGGGGAGAAATGGAGGAGGTTTGGGGATTTTGCTTCTCATCAGCAAAACACTTCCTTGAGAGCAGTGAGTGTGTTTGCAGGTGGGCTTCAGGAGACACAGACATTGACCCATAGGTCATATGACCTCACACACCGGCCTGAGTCAGGTAATCTGCTGAGTGCTGAGCACAACGTTCCTGTTATAAAAGGATGGCCCTTCCCAACCTCAAATGCAAAATTTCTAACACAACCTGGCACTTTTTTCTTCCTTGTACAACATCACTTTGTAACAACTGTATTTCCAGTTTGCATGGCTAATACTCATAATTACAAGTGTTCATGACATGTTTCAACTCAGTGAACAGTGGCATTAGCCTCCAAATGAGTCATACTATATCAGGAACATAACTCCTGGGGCTGAGGAACAATTACACAGCTTCATTCCCTTTTCTCTCCCTCCAACTGTCATTGTGGCTTTCATGCATTTTTCTCCTGTAATTTCCAGAAGGTAATTTCTCTGACATTGAATGACTAAATAATATCATGCCTTCCGTGTGTCGAGCTTTGTAGTCAGTTTAGGTGTTTCAGGAGGCTCGGGACAAAATAATTGACACACCATGCAAAAGGATCACCCTGTTCTCATACCACCCTGTTCTCCCTGCGGGTCAAATAGCAATCAGATGGGTTATGACATGGTTTTTATTCATTTTACATGGCAGCAGCACGCTATCAAACAGCACTAAGATTCTACCAGCCAAATAGTTAGGCATAGATTTAACTATTGATCTGCTTTAAAAAATAGATTTAAAAAACATTGTGCCCAAAGTCACATGAAAGGGATTTATTTCATATACTAAACACATCCTGCTCCTAAAGCAAAATAATAAATGATTACTCTTCCCTTGAAATCAAATCACATTTTATTAGTCACATGCTTGGTAGACAACAGGTGTAGACCAACAGTGAAATGCTTACTTACAGGCCCTTCCCAACCATGCAGAAAGAAAGAGCATAGAGAAATGATAGAAAAGTAAAACACATAATAATAAAAGTAATAATAGATACACAATGAGTAACGATAGCTTGGCTATATACAAAGAGCACAAAGGGTATCAGTACCGAGTCGATGTGCAGGGGTATAAGGTAATGGAGGTAGATATGTAGATATAACAAGGAATAAAGTGACAGATAATAAACAGTAGCAGCAGCGTATGTGATGGGTCAAAAAAGTTAGTGCAAAAAGGGTCAATGCAAATAGTCCGGGTAGCTATTTAGTTATTTATTTAACGAACTATTTAGCGGTCTTATAGCTTGTTCAGGGTCCTGTGGATTCCAGACTTGGTGCATCGGTACCTCTTGCCGTACGTTAGCAGAAAGAACAGTCTATGACTTGGGTGGCTGGAGTATTTGACTATTTTTAGGGTCTTCCTGGTTTAGAGGTCCTGGATGGCAGGGAGCGCGGCCTCAGTAATGTACTGGGCCATCCGCACTACCCTCTGTTGCGCCTTGCGGTCAGATGCCAAGCAGTAACCATACCAAGCGGTATTGCAGCCAGTCAAGATGCAAAATCTTTTCTGCCTCCTGAGGGGGAAAAGGCATTGTCGTGCACTCTTCACGACTGTGTTGGTGTGTGTCCATGGTGTCTGGGCTGAGGGTGTTGATGAGAGCCATGACCAGACTTTCAAAGCATTTCATGGCTACGGGGCAGTAGTAATTTAAACAGGTTACCTTGATGTTCTTGGGCACAGGGACTATGGTGGTCTGCGTGAAACATGCAGGTATTACAGACTCGGACAGGGAGAGGTTGAAAATGTCAGTGAAGCCACTTGCCGGTTGGTCAGAGCATGCTCGCAGTACACGTCCTGGTAATTCATCTGGCCCTGCGGCCTTGTGAATGTTGACTTGTTTAAAGGTCTTACTCACAACGGCTGCAAAGATCGAGATCACACAATCTTCCGGAACAGCTGGTGCTCTCATGCATGTTTCAGTGTTATTTGCCTCGAAGCGAGCATAAAAGTAATTTAGCTCATCTGGTACGCTTGTGTCACTGGGCAGCTCTCGGCTATGCTTCCCTTTCAAATCAAATCAAATCAAATTTATTTTATATAGCCCTACGTACATCAGCTAATATCTCAAAGTGCTGTACAGAAACCCAGCCTAAAACCCCAAACAGCAAGCAATGCAGGTGTAGAAGCACGGTGGCTAGGAAAAACTCCCTAGAAAGGCCAAAACCTAGGAAGAAACCTAGAGAGGAACCAGGCTATGAGGGGTGGCCAGTCCTCTTCTGGCTGTGCCGGGTGGAGATTATAACAGAACATGGCCAAGATGTTCAAATGTTCATAAATGACCAGCATGGTCAAATAATAATAATCACAGTAGTCTGTAATGGTTTGCAAGCCCTGCCACATCCGACGAGCGTCAGAGCCGGTGTAGTACGATTCGATCTTAGTCCTGTATTGACGTTTTGCCTGTTTGATGGTTCGTTGGAGGGCATAGCGGGATTTCTTTTAAGCTTCCGGGTTAGAGTTCCGCTCCTTGAAAGCGGCAGCTCTAGCCTTTAGCTCAGTGCAGATGTTGCCTGTAATCCATGGCTTCTGGTTGGGATATATGCCTATGGTCACAGTGGGGACGTCATCATCGATGCACTTATTAATGAAGCAGTCTGTGCTAGCAAAAGAGTCCTGTAGCTTAGCATCCGCTTCATCTGACCACTTTTGCTATGTGTGCTTACTTCCTGTTGTAGTTTTTGCTTGTAAGCAGGAATCAGGAGGAGAGAGTTATGGAGGGTGAGGGAGAGCTTTGTATGCGTCTCTGTGTTTGGAGTTTGGAGAATTGTTTTGCCTCTAATTGCACAGGTGACAGGCTGGTAGGAATTAGCTAAGACGACTGATTTCAGTTTCCCTGCATTAGAAATCCTCATTCACTAGGTGTGCCGCCCCCGGATGAGCACTTTCTTGTTTGCTTATGGCCCTATACAGCTCGTTGAGTGGGGTCTTGGTGCCAGCATTGGTTTTTGGTGGTACATAGACAGCTACGAAATATATAGATGAAAAGTCTCTTGGTAAATAGTATGGTCTACAGCTTATCATGAGGTATTCTAACTCAGGCGAGCAGAACCTCGAGACCTCCTTAATATTAGAGATTGCACACCAACTGTTGTTAACAAAGAGACACACACCACCAACCTCAAACTTAGCTGACACTGCCGTTCTGTCCTTCATAGAAAAACCAGCTAGATTATTATCCATATCCTTATTCAGCCCATTMTCCAAGATGTTAAATAGGAATGTTGATAAACTGCTGTCAACGTCTGACATAAACCAGCCAGTGCCGAAGCTGGTGTCCATAAAGTTAATGTGGTGGCTGGTTTATGACGAACAATCAAACAGGTGTTTTTTTACAGATATAACTTTTTCTCAATCAATCTTTTCCAGTAAGATTGTTGTTCTGCAAACATATCATTCAGCAGTGATAAAGTATAAATAGCACCATTTATACTTTATCACCGCTGAATGATATGTTTGCAGAACAAACATCTTACTGGAAAAGATTGATTGAGAAAAAGTTATATCTGTAAAAAAACACCTGTTTTGGATTTTGGTGTCTGTCTTGTGTCTTTGAAGCTGTTTGTGTGAATGATATTACCACATCTTCCTCTCTTTCTCCTGGTACAGGTTTAACAATACAATCAGAGCAGTATAATGAATCAGGTTTCCCAGTGGATAGGTTTCCCAGTGTTCTCATTCCCATGTAATGTAATTCCTCACACACAGCAGTGGCCCTGGTTCTTTCACATTCATAATGCTGGAGGACTGGAATATCTGCTACCTGAGACACCAGAGGCCTTACTGCTGTCCTCCATGATAAGGAAATAATAAACATAACATGCACCCACTGACCAGCATTGACTTTGCTTATTCACCTCAAATAGGTATGGTGATGACGTACATAAAGATGTTATATTGCTTTACATATTTTTCATGTTAATGAATTCAACACTACAACCACTGTAGCCCCTTTCAAGTARGCGGGACATACATACCATATTATCAAGAGCTACAGTGCCCTCAGAAAGTATTCATACCCCTTGACTTATTCTACATACAGCCTGAATTCAAAATGTATTAAAAACGTTTTTCCTCACCCATCTACACACAATACCCCATAATGACAAAGGTAAAGCACGCTTTAGAAATGTTAGCAAATTTATTGAAAATTAAATACAGAAATATATAATTTGCATAAGTATTCACACCCCTGAGTCAATACATGTTAGAATCACCTTGAGCCTTTCTGGGTAAGTCCTCTAAGAGCTTTGCACACCTGGATTGTACACTATTTGCACATTATTCTTCAAAAAAGTATTCAAGCTCTGTCAAGTTGGTTGTTGATCATTGCTAGACAATCAATCAATCAATCAAATGTATTTAGAAAGCCCTTTTTACATCAGCAGATGTCACAAAGTGCTTATACAGAAACCCAGCCTAAAACCCCAAACAGCAAGCAATGCAGATAAAGAAGCAGGTGGCTCGGAAAAACTCCCTAGAAAGTAAGGAACCTAGGAAGAAACCTAGAGKGGAACCAGGCTCTAAGCGGTGGCCAGTCCTCTTCTGGCTGTGCCGGTGGAGATTATAAGAGTACATGGCTAGATCGTTCTTCAAGATGTTCAAACGTTCATAGATGACCAGCAAGGTCAAATAATAATCACAGTGGTTATAGAGGGTGCAACAGGTCAGCTAATAATCACAGTGGTTATAGAGGGTGCAACAGGTCAGCACCTCAGTAGTAAATGTCAGTTGGCCTTTCATAGCCGAGCATTCAGAGGTCGAGACAGCAATGTGTCGGTATTGAGAGAAAGAATTAGTACCAGAGAGAAGAAGACGAGAGAGAGAGAGAGAGAGAGAGAGAGATGAGAGAGAGTAAGAGAGAGAAGAAGAGAGAGAGAGAAAGAGAAGAGAGAGCTAGAGAGAGAAAGAGAGAGAGAAAGAGGAGGATCCAGAGAAGAGTTGTGAGGATTGAGATAGGTGAATTTAGAGATGAGAGAGTGATGAGTAGTTAGTCGAAATTGAGAGAAGAAGGAGATGAGAAAGTATGATGAAGAGAGTTAAGACTAAGTTAAAATCCTGGCGATAGCTAGCAATATGATGAGGGATTGTAGGTTTACGGACCGTAGACATCTTCTCTCTTTACAATGATCTTGCATAGGGAATTTTTTCATAGACAATTTCAGTTCAAATACTGTAACAGTGCTACGTGCGCAGGTGGAGGTTCCATGTCTCATCTGCTTTGTGGTTAGAAGGATCCTGGGTAGACCCGGTGGGGCGAACTGCAGTGGCCATTGGCGGACTATCGTTTTTGGGCGGCAACTGGGAGCGGTGCTTGTCCTTTCGGAGGTGTCTACGTTAACGGTTTGTTGCTCTGATTTCTTCTTTGCATGTGGCAATTAAAGATCTCCATTGGATTATCGTAATGAGTACGGGTGTTTAAGTCGCTCGCACCGTGTGTGGCTGGCTAGATTTTTGGGCAATCTGCCTCAACATTACGGTACCTAATAATTCTTCTTCGTTGTTACAATTTGCTTCATTCATTCTCTCCTTCTCTCTCGTGGTTGATTTTGGGTTCCAATCTGGAGGCGTGTGGTGTGTGTTGTGCAAAGGATGAACGTGTTCTCAGTCAACTTTACCCTGGTAAAATAAGATAAAGATATGGGAGAAATATTGTATAAAAGAAATGTTTTGTAGGTTTTATTGTCTTGGGCTGCTTGATAGAGGTGTTATTTGTTCTTTCTCAGTGTCTACTCAAATGTTGCGTGATTCTGAATACCGGTTTTTTCTCTAGGATTTTCTCTGTGCTGAATTCTATTCCCGTTTCTTTTTATCCCTGAAAAAACTCTCGTCCTTGCCGATGACAAGCATACCCGTAACATCTGCCCATGTTTTTGCAGTTTTACTTTAGTGCCTTGTTGCAAACAGGATGCAAGTATTGTTATATGTTTTATTCTGTACACGATTCCTTGTTTTCACTCTGTTATTTAGGTTAGTATTGTGGAGTAACTACAATGTTGTTGATCCATCCTCCGTTTTCTCCTATCACAGCCATTAYATGCTGTACTGTTTTAAAGTCACAATTATTCTCATGGTGAAATCCCTGAGCCGTTTCCMTCCTCTCCGGCAACTGAGTTAGGAAGGATGCCTGTATCTTTGTAGTGACTGGGTGCATTGATAGATCATCTAAAGTGCAATTAATAACTCAATGCTAGCTTTTTTTACCCATCTACCAATAGGTGCCCTTCTTTGGGAAGCATTGAAAAATCTCCCTGGTCTTTGTGGTTGAATCTGTGTTTGAAATTCACTGCTCAATTGGGGGACCTTACAAATAATTGTATGTGTGGGGTACAGAGATGAGGTAGTCATTCAAATGTCATGTTAAACACTATTATTGTACACAGAGTGAGTACATTTAACTTATTATGTGAGTCTTAAGTCACATTTTTACTCCTGAACTTATTTAGGCTTGCCATAACAAAGGGGTTGAATACTTATTGACTCAAGGCATTTTAGCTTTTCATTTTGTATTAATTTGTAAAAATGTCTATAAACATAATTCCACGTTGACAGTATGGGTATTGTGTGTAGGCCGTTGACACAAAATCTAAATTTAATTCATTTTAAATTCAGGCTGTAACACAACAAAATCTCAACAATATAGTGTCTTCACTTATTGCTCTATGTAAATTGTATACATAAACATAACTTTTCATCAAATAGTATTTGCAGCCTTGAAAACCTGCTCATAAATGATAGCCTATCTGTTCAATTAATTATCACCATATAACACAATAAAAACACGGTCCAATGTAAACATTTTTTTTCACTGACCCAATATTTAAAAGCTGTGTAATATAATTTAGCAAAGTAAGACATTACTCTATTCTTTAAAATTGCAATGTATGAATATCATTCAGTTTTGTTTCCAGAGTATCATATGTCATTCTAAAAAGAATCTTTGTACATCTCAAAATAGGACGTTGCCCCTTTAAGACAGAGATGTTGATCTGGCTACAGTAGGCTAGCCAGGACACATGCTTTTTGTAGCTTTCTTTAAGCAGAATATCAACAGTAGCCACTAGCCAGCCCATTACTAGTATGTTCCCTATATATGTTATTATTAATTCCATTTCCCTACAATAAAGAAGCTCAGTGAGCGGATAGATGAGCGCTTCTTCTTGGACATCATGTGTGTGCAGTGTGAACGCATCAACTCATGTACTGCTCAAGTGCTCAAGAAATTGTGACTTGGGGGAAGCGTGTTTGAATGAACGGCCAATCATATTAGTCAAATACAAATACCTTTCTGTGTGTATTCTTCAATGGTCTTTAATGGTAAATGTCAAACTGGAACACCAAAGTGCGCTGAGAAGTTACTAATGTCGGACCATGAAATGCCTTCAATAGTAGACATGTGGGACATAGGCTATACGGTAGATGACTTGATTTTGTGGTTGTGTCTGCCTTACACAATACCTACTCCAACCTCCTATACCTACTTTATACCTGTCCTCTATTCATCCCTGTGCCAGTGGCCTGTTTTGGGTCTGTGTGGTCCGGATTCATCCCTCCCGTCCCTGCTGGGATCTCCCAGGCTGCCCCAGGCTCTCTCTGTCTGGGCCGTCTAAGCCCTGGGGCCACCCTGACTCTCAGGGGTCAGCCTCCACACACTGTGGAGACAAGAGAGCCTGACAAAGCTCTGGAACTTAATAACAGCCAAAGCAAAGCTGCTGTCAAATCTGGGAAAATACCTACAAATCCAGTTCACCAGGAGAGAAGCCCCTCCTCCACCTCCCTCTCCCTCCAGAACCAGTCTGAGAGATGGGGGGAGGTCTGAAAGCCAGACACTACTAAACCACCTCCAGAGCCATTCACAGTCTACAGGGCTTTTGAGTGGGGAGATTATTTTAAACAGGGATTGGATCCATCTTTTGGAGCTTGGACGCTTTTGGGGACATTTAGCCACAGAAAAATGATGTTACTTACATTCTTCATCAGTCAGAAGACCAAATCAACACCTTGAGGTCCAAATAAAAGCTGGGAAAGTGATTTAAGCAAGTCGTCTGGCTCACTGCATAGAAGAGCCTAGAAGTTTGTAATGCCAGGCTAAGCAAAAAGAACAACTGCTCCTGACCCTACAAACTCAGTTTTAAAATAAGTCACTGGGCAGAAATAATCTGGTGCCCTGATTATAGAGCTGATTATATTTCTGTGGATGTTTATGTTTGGATAGCTGTTTTGATCGGAGTTATCTGTGCTACTGGGCTTAGAAACAGGGAGACGACAAGGCTGGACGGGCCGATAGTCCAACCTGCTGACAGCACAATAATTAGTGTTCATGATCGCCTGCCATGCCTGCCAACAAGGCTGATTAATAAAACAATAGACTAGACATGTCAATAGCCTACTCTCCAATCTTAATACCAAGAGCGAGATAAGAACGACATTTATCCAAAGGCTGGCGCAATAACAGTAGTTTCAAGACATGATCTTGAGATGTAGGGTTGACTTAACATACTGTGGAGGAACTAATGAGATACATTGATAATATTTTATACAGGACTTAGAAACTCAAATGTGTCAAGTCATCAAACCGATTGAGAAAGTTGTATTTAACTCAAATGTTACATTTGAAAGTGAATCAAGCCCCACTATCAATTCCTACTACAAACAAGTCCTTCTATACTACATTATTACATGCATTATACATTTTATAGTGTTCCTTCCTCTCATTTTTATTCAAACGTAAAGACTATACCATGCAGTGTTGCACAGAATCCAGCAAAGCATCTAATCACGCCACAATGTTCATACCTCTCATCTCTTTGTTCCAGCAGCATGCCTTTCATTTTAGGGAGCTACATCCTGTCTGTCTCCTTCTGTGGTTTTCTCTGCCTTTCATCCACTTGTATTATTATTTAGATGCACAGGAGAGAAAAAACACTAATAGCCACTGGAACGCAGCTTCCCCCCTCAAAATTGGACACACTTAAAAGGAAAAACGTTAGGGTCTGTAACAGGAGACTGGTGCATTGAGCCCATACAGTAATTATGTGTCTACACCTGACTTGAGGAAGAAAGAGGAGACAAGGGGTGAAGAATTGTTTCCAGAGCCCACCAAGGTTGAAGCAGCAGGAYAGAGAAAAAAGAAAAGTATAGATAGAGAGCAACTTAAGAAAAAATGACAGCATCTTTTGCTGCAGCAGACAAGTTGAAATGAAAATTTTTGCTCCACTGTCAGGTCCAAGCATAACATCTCCATGTTACAACATTATGGTAATTACACTTATTTGCTAAATGGAGCTATCACAATCAGTTACTTAGAGAGTGTATGATGATACTGGCTAGACGACTTCATCTGAGTGAGGCCATCCATCTTGGCTCTGGGTAATCAGAGAAAATAACTACCAAACAATACGAGTCATTGTGAACTTGTTGCTTTCCATCATCAGAAATGGGATATGGGACCGTATTTTATCAGAACTCAAAACATTACACCTTTCACAATTCAACACACAAGTAAAAAATCCTATACGTAATTTCATTGTGCTCAAACTCCCCTTGAGTTCAATAATTACTTCAAACATGGCAAAAAAAACTATCATATTAGTCCATATCAATCAGTCAGTAGGACAGTTTTATCAAGATTATAGCTCAGAGGCAGTGTTACTTAAATTCATGTGGTTGCCATATAGGGAGCTCACATTTGGCTGTCTCAATATTTACTCCATTTACTCTGGAGGTAAATTCCTTTCAGCACCACTCCAAAGCCAGAAAACTCTCCCACCTCCATCTTCTCTCTCTCTCTCTCTCTCTTCCTCCTTTGCTCTCTCTCTTTCTCTGGCTCACTCTCTCTACCTCAGTTAAAGCTGGAACTGCAAAATAAAAGCTTTGCCAGTTTCTGAGTGAGACCCAACATTCTCTAGTGAGGTTGAATTCCTCCAGCCCTCTGTATAGTCTGGGCTTCTTTCTCAGATGGAAGGGAATTCACTGTGGCAACCCAGGGCCCTCCTGAGGCTCCCAGCAGGTTTTAACAGAAAAGCCATTAACCAACAGAGTCCGGTATAATGGGCCCCATATGAGCTGAGGACAGTCAGTCTGGTCCTGGTCCTAGTTCATTCAGTTCACTGCAGTCCAGGGTGCTCACTGCAGGGATAGGCCTGCTGTGGATTGGATGTTGTATTTAGGGTATGGGGAACTAATGCTTAGGAGCTGTAATAGATCTTATCCTGGCCTCTTGAGAACCCACAGGTAGGGGTTGTCTTCAGCACAGGCAAAAGGCCTGCTAATGCTCACAGGATTACTATGGGTTAATTACAGCACTGGTGGAAAAGTCAGCAGAACGTTGGAACACTAGCTATACACGATAAGCCAAGTTTGTGTGCTCTGAATGCATCTCAACATGATGTGATGACTGCACTGATCCCTTTGTCCAAAGAATTTGCCCTGTTGCATGAGCTGTCCTGAACAGGTTAATGTCCTATTTATCTGAAGAAAATGAAATAAGGCCATATCATCTACTCTCCTTCAGCTAGAGACAAACAGGGAGTTTATAACTGTCTAGGTACGTCCTACAGACAACGGATAACGCCAACCAGAAGGTCATGTACACGATAACGAGACAAGACATGAAGCATTTAACTGCAAAAACAATAATAATATGAAGGAGATCAGATGTAATCACAATGGCTCAAACCTGTCTAATCAAACATTTTGCATTTACCACATAATACATCCTAAAGCATTACCAAATTGATACAATGACAAACACATTTGATTTGCTTCATTTTTGCATTGTTCTTTTAAACCATCACCGCAGGGCTTTAGGATATCTCTATTGTCTGATACAGAATAAGACTCTGACTCCAACACTGGGGCAAATCCATTGCACAGTCGAAGGCCATGGTTGCACTTAGAGTCCAGACACATGGAGATCTAGTGACGCACCACACAATCCTCCATAAGCATTTAATCATCAACCCTAAACCATGCAGGTGTTATATGCAGTGACTTGTAAATATTTATGTTTGAACACGTGCCATGTGACACATTCTGTGTAATCCTGGAGTGCTTGCTAAGAGACTATGGTGGGAGTGGGAGTGGGAGAAAGGTATGGCTAATGTTGGCCAATGTGATTGTGGTTTCAGGAGGACCTTGATAAGGAAACGCAGATTACTCATGGAGGAAGGCCTTTCTGATGCCAACGATAAGTCTTTGAGAGCACAAAGGCTCAGGTGCAGTAGATGATATTGAAAGCAAACACTTACAAATGCTCACAAAGCAGGCACACACAGGCACACATACTCACGCACATGAAAGCAGGCATACACACACACACTCCCTCCCTCTCTCTCTTATGTCAGTTACCCTCTTACCCTGCTCCACATTATTTTGTCTGCAGCACTGTGTCCTGGAGGCTACTTCATCCTCCCACAGCCCACAGGACACAGCCCACAGGACACAGCCCACAGCTCCAGTTCACTTCAATAGAGTGTTTTACTGAGGACACTGTAGACAGATATAGTACCAGTCAAAAGTTTAAACACACCTATTCATTCCAATTTTAATTTAAACATTRTTCTTTTCTTTTTTACTGTTTTCTACATTGTAGAATAATAGTGAAGACATCAACACTATAAAATAACACATATGGAATCATGTCGTAACCAAAAAAGTGTTGGTTGAGAGAATGCCAAGAGTGTGCAAAGCTGTCATCAAGGCAAAGGGTGGCTACTTTTAAGAATCTCAAATATAAAATATATTTTGATTTGTTCAACACTTTCTTGGTTACTACATGATTCCATATGTGTTATTTCATAGTTTTGATGTCTTCACTATTATTATACAATGTAGAAAATAGTAAAAAGATATGAAAAACCCTTGAATGAGTAGGTGTGTCCAAACTTTTGACTGGTACTTTATATAAATCTACCCTATAAGATGGATACACAGAAACACAACTATCATGCATGATCCTCTGTCTATACATGTGTCCCTGGAAGGCAATCTTCCCAATGCACTTGAGTGTTCCTGTATCAGAGAGAGGACACACGTGAACATTTTAGCAAATTTATAAAATAAAAAACTGAAATATCACATTTACATAAGTATTCAGACCCTTTGTTGAAGCGATTACAGCCTCGGGTCTTCTTGGGTATGACGCTACAAGCTCGGCAAACCTGTATTTGGGGAGTTTCTCCCATTCTTCTCTGCTAATTTTCAGGTCTCTCCTGAAAATGTTCAATCAGGTTCAAGTCTGGCCTCTGGCTGGGCCACTCAAGGACATTCAGAGACTTAAGCCACTCCTGCATTGTCTTCACTGTGTGCTTAGGGTCGTTGTCTTGTTGGAAGGTGAACCTTCGCCCCAGTCTGAGGTCCTGAGCGCTCTGGAGCAGGTTTTCATCAAGGATCTCTCTGTACTTTACTCCATTTATCATTCCCTCGATCCTGACTGGTCTCCCAGTCCCTGCAGCTGAAAAACATCCTCACAGCATGATGCTGCTACCACCATGCTTCAATGTTGAGATGGTGCCAGGTTTCCTCCAGACGTGACGCTTGGCATTCAGACCAAAGAGAATCTTTGTTTCCTTCAGACCAGAGAATCTTGTTTCTCATGTTCTGAGAGTCCTTTAGGTTACTTTTGGCAAACTCCAAGTGGGCTGTCATGTGCCTTTTACTGAGGAGTGGCTTGGTCTGGCCACTCTACCATAAAGGCCTGATTGGTGGAGCGCTGCAGAGATGGTTGTCCTTCTGGAAGGTTCTCCCATCTCCACAGAGGAACTCTGGAGCTGGTCACCTCCCTGACCAAGGCCCTTCTCCCCCAATTGCTCAGTTTGGGAGTGCGGCCAGCTCGAGGAAGAGTCTTGGTGYTTCCAAGCTTGGAGGAGGCCACTGTGTTCTTTTTTTATACTTTCCGAATGCACATGTGGGTTGAGGTAAAGTGACTACGCAACAGAATAGATATTAAGCAATAGCAGCTGCATATGTGATGAGTCAAAAGGGGGTCAATGCGGATAGTCTGGGTAGCTATTTGGTTAAATATTTAGCAGTCTTACAGCTTGGGGGTAGAACTGTTCAGGGTGCTTTTGGTGGTCGAATGCCAAGCAGTTGTCATACCAAGCGGTGATGCAGCCAGTTAAGATGCTCTCAGTGGTGCAGCTATAGACATTTTTGAGGATCTGAGGGCCCATGCCAAATCTTTTCAGCCTCCTGAAGGGGAAGAGGTGTTGTCGTGCCTTCTTTCACGACTGTATTGGTGTGGAGCATGTTAATTCCTTAGTGGTGTGGACTGCTCCACTACAGCCCCGTCGATGTGGATGGGGGCGTGCTCGCCCCTCCTTTTCCTGTAGTCTAAGATCAGTTCTTTTGTTTTGCTGACGTTGAGGGAAAGGTTGTTGTCCTGGTACCACTCTGCATGGTCACTGACCTCCTCCCTATAGGCTGTCTCATCGTCGTTCAGGCCTACCACCATCGTGTTGTTAGCAAATGAAATGATGATGTTGGAGTCGTGTGCAACCACACGGTGGTGGGTGAACAGGGAGTACAGGATGGGACTAAGCACGCACCTCTGAGGGGCCCCCGTGTTGAGGGTCATTATGGCGGATGTGTTGTTGGCTACTCTTACCACCTGGGGGTTGCCCATCAGGAAGTCTAGGATCCAGTTGCAGAGGGAGGTGTTCAGTCCCAGGGTCCTGAGCTTAGTGATGAGCACTATGGCGTTAAACGTTGAGCTGTAGTCAATGAACAACATTCTCACATAGGTGTTCCTCTTGTCCAGGTGGAAGAGGACAGTGTGGAGTGCAAAAGAGATTGCATCATCTGTGGATCTGTTGGGGCGGTATGCGAATTGGTGTGGGTCCATTGTGTCTGGGATGATGGTGTTGATGTGACCAGCCTTTCAAAGCATTTCATGGCTACAGATGTGAGTGCTACAGGGTGATATTCATTTAGACAGGTTCCCTTGACGTTCTTGGGCACAGGGAATATGTTGGTCTGCTTGAAACAAATAGGTATTACAGACAGGGTTAGGGAGAGGTTAAAAATGTCAGTGAAGACTTGCCAGATGATCAGCGCAAACTCTGACTACGCGTTCTGGTAATCTATCTGGCCCCGCGGCCTTGTAAATGTTAACCTGTTAAAGGCCTTACTCACATCGGCTGCGGAGAGCGAGATCACACAGTCATCTGGAACAGCTGTTGCTCTCATGCATGATTCAGTATTGCTTGCCTCAAAACAAGCATAGAAGGCATTTAGCTCATCTGGTAAGCTCTCGTCACTGGGCAGCTGGCGGCTGGGCTTCCCTTTTTAATCCGTGATAGTTTGCAAGAGTCACACTGCAGGTTCAATCAAAGTGTTTATGCTGTATAGGAGGTGTTAGCGGAGTAAAAAATTACAGAAGCTGTTCCGTCATATATTGACACAAATCCACACCTATCCTGAAAACACAGTGGAAACATTCTGAGTGAATCTTCAGTTCTGTTTTCCTTTACCTGCAATTGATTGGATTGATTTCTAACACTACAAAAACTCCATATTTACAGTGAACATTTCTTGTTACTTTTMCCAACTCTTCTGTGATCTGTTCCATTCCACACTTAACAAGACCTTTCATGACATTTTGAAAGCTGAATATATCTACACTGTAAACTGAACTATGCCCCTTCTAAAGTATTCTGAAGTACAGATAGACCTTTCAGTGTGCAATGTGATTCACTGTACACAAAGGTGTTTACACTGCGACTGTTACATCCTATGTCAATTTCTGCAGAACTATCTAGATCTTTAGTTTTATTGGAATTCCAGGTGCTCTTCTACACTATATATACAAAGTATGTGGACACCCCTTCAAATTAGTGGATTCGGCTATTTCAGCCACACCCGTTGCTGACAGGTGTATACAATCGAGCACACAACCATGCAATCTCCATAGACAAAGTTTGGCAGTAGAATGGCCTTACTGAAGACCTCAGTGACTTTCAATGTGGCACCGACATAGGATGCCACCTTTCCAACAAGTCTGTTGGTCAAATTTCTGCCCTGCTAGAGCAGCCCTGGTAAACTGTAAGTGCTGTTATTGTGAGGTGGAAACGTCTAGGAGCAACAGCGGCTCAGCTGCGAAGTGGTAGGCCACACAAGCTCACAGAACGGGACAGCTGAGTGCTGAAGCGTGTAGTGCGTAAAAATTGMCTGTCSTTGGTTGCYAKACTCATTACCAAGTACCAAACTGCCTCTGGAAAAAATGTCAGCACAAGAACTGTTCATRGGGAGCTTCATGAAATGGCTTTCCATGGCCAAGCTGCTGCACACAAGCCTAAGATCACTATGCGCAATGCCAAGCTTCGGCTAGAGTGGTATAAAGCTTGCTGCCATTGGACTCTGTAATAGTGGAAACGCTTTGTCTGGAGTGGTAAATCACATTTCACCATCTGGCAGTCCGACGGACAAATCTAGGTTTGGCGGATGCCAGGAGAACGCTACCTGCCCCAATACCTAGTGCCAACTGTAAAGTTTGGTGGAGAAGGAATAATAGTCTGGGTTTGTTTTTCATGGTTCGGACTAGGTCTAAGTGAAGGGAAATCTTAACGCTACAGCATACAATGACAAACTAGACGATTCTGTGCTTCCAACTTTGTGGCAACAGTTTGGGGAAGGCACTTTTCTGTTTCAGCATGACAATGCCTCCATGTACAAAGTGAGGTCCATACAGAAATGGTTTGTCGAGATTAGTGTGGAAGAACTTGACTGCCTTGCACAGAGCCCTGACCTCATCCCCATCGAGCACCTTGGGATGAATTGGAACGCCGACTGCGAGCCAGGCCTAATCAACCAATATCAGTGCCCAACCTCAAATAAATAACACAGGACGAGACCCGTAATCATCTGTGCAATCCAAGCCAAAACACACAGCACAGGTACTCACACGAACCAATGGACATTGTAACAATAATGGACAGCCCAATTGAAACCAAATGGGACACTTATACAAGTACTAATCAGTGGGAATAGGGGACAGGTGTGCGTAATGAAAGTTACGGAGGGATCCGTGACAGTACCCCCACCCCCCCACCCACAACACTGGCTTTGAGGACGATCACAGGAATGCAGTGCAGGTCTATCAGGACCTGATGCAGCTGCCGAAGTTGCAGCGGCGTKGGACGACCAGTAGCAGTGGCGTCGGACGGAGCGGTTGTGGCGGTGTCGGACAGGCCAGTTGTAGCTGCTGAAGTTGCGGTGGCGCCGGACGGACCAGTCTCAGCGTCGTCGGACGGGCCATTCCCACTGTCTGCCTTAATGGTCCATTATTCTGTCACGCTGGTATAAATGATTCGGGAAACAGGCGCAGGAATGCGTAATAGTTTTTTTTATTAAGCCCAAATGACGGCGTAACGTGAAAAGGCACGGGGAGAAGACCAAACAAACACMTAACACAACACAGGGTAGAAACCCAAAACAAAAGAGCGAGGAGTACCTTGAATAAATAACACACACGCACAATGATTAACACACGGGACGAGACCTGTAATCATCTGCACAATTCACAATGGCACGAAAGCCAAAACACACAGCACAGGTACTCACACGCACCAACGGACATTGTAACAATAAAGGACCGCAATGGAAACCAAAGGGCACACTTCTACAAGTACTAATCAGTGGGAATAGGGGACAGGTGTGCGTAATGAAAYTTCCGGAGGGATCCGTGACAATTAGATGTTCGACGAGCAGGTGTCCACATGCTATTAGTCATGTAGTGTATCTTTGCTGCACATGKCACAGTTATAGAGTGTTAGTCCCAAATAATGGTATTTTATGATAATATAACCTTTGTGCATATATTGCTACTTACAATACTTTCCACTCTCCCCATGTTTCCATGAAGTTAACTAGCTCAACAGATCCCAGGAGATTGCACTGATCCTCTTATAAAACCACAGTGGCAAATAACAAAATGGTTTTACTGCTGGCTTTGAGGAGTCGAATATCGGATAAAACTGCTGTCAGCAGGCTGTAGTCTCTTAAAAGGTCAAACGGAGGTTTAAAAAACATTGTTCTCTTCAGAAAGACCACTTTAAAAGAATACTCGGCAGGCCTTCATGTGAGTTCTTATCTAAAATGTATCAAGTGTTTGGGAGCAGAAGGATTTCTCATCATGAGAATACAGGTGTGCCAAGACCAAGTTCACTGATGAAATGTAAGATCTGTGTGGACTGGCTAATGAATAAAAATCTGTGAGCAGGCCTTAGGCCTAGATTCAATCAGATCAAGCGTTAACCGGCGATGGTTGACACTCGCATAGCTGATGTTTTGGCGGTGTTGGAGGTGTAACTGCATTGAGAGTAGCGGCTCTTGATCATTGTCACGAAGCCACACCCATCGTACTCGAGTTAGTAGTTCTGAACGAAAAAGTAGGCTATATAGAAATGATTAAGCTCAAATTGAAAATCGTTAAATGAAATAATAAGGATTTTTATCAGCCTAATCGAGGTATAGATTACATCTCACATTCCAGTGTGCTAACTTGTAAACAAGGCTGCATGTGATTTCTCTTAATGTGTGCAGCCAATGGTAATGCCCGCTTTAGGTGTAATAACAGGAGTCGTTTGTGGTTCCCTTTCAGTCGGTCACTTGGTTTAACATACTATTGGGAYTCATATTCACCTGAAGAAAATTAAAAAGCGTGGAGATTAAACCAATGCCCAACGGGCCAATAAATGTAGAACCTGCCTTAGGAAACCTTGCCTTCCTGGTTAAAACGCCGGGGCTCACATTCATTTCCTCTTCCCCTCGCCTGAAGGAGACCATGTCACGCAATTTACAAACTTTTCAAGCACACGAAGACAACTGGATTTGGAGAGAGTACTCGTCCCCGCTGATTTTGCGAGTTTGGGGTCTTTGTATCGTTTTTTTGTGTTTGCTAAAAGCGAACTATCTTCTGCTATGCTTGTGCAGCTAATGCTTCCTTGTTTGGGTAGGATTTGTGTTTGCTAAAAGCCTAACACTTCTGCTCTGCTTGTATAGTAAGATGGCTAGTGGTGAGAGTAAGTTCAAAAAGGGTAACCAGATGGATTTMAACCTCTGACAGTGCCTTAAGGCATGGGGTTTCACAATGAAAATTAAAGATACTCACAAGTGCTGTACGTTTTGCCTGGTGAGGAAAGATGCTCAGGCTGCCTTAGCTTGGACTAGTTTGTCTGACCGGTGTCACTGGCTGAGTTCAGGATCTCTTGTTAGCGGACTTCTTATGAATATTMGAATTACTGGAGAAGGCCCTCTCTGTCATGTGGGGGGCTGGGGTTCAATTCCCTGACGGGAATCCCAGCCAAGCCATGGCTAGCTGGCTGGGTTCTCTGCTTCCCTGAAGGTGTTCGGGAATCGGATTCTGGAAAGGATGTGGTGTCTCTGACTGGTTCTGGGTTTTTTTGGGAGAAAGAGATGGATGAGCTAGCTCCTGCAGCTTCATGTCTCTGCCCCGGATATTGCTTTGGGCTGCAGAGCAGCGGCACGGCAGTATGGCTCTCCTTCGCAACGGAGGTAGCCGAGGTTGGGGAAGGTTTTACCACCTGGGATGATTGTGGTAAAGCGTTGCTTGACTTTCTTTTTTTGCATGAATGTGGTACTGTTTTAGAGTGAGCGCATCTAGCTTGCATGCCGTTATGGGAAGAGAGTTTGCCACCTGGTGGCTAACAGAGAGGCTAATCCTAGTCCATCGCACCCGAATGGACCAGTGTCATCTCTGGTTGACTTTGTCACAAATAGTCTATTGGAGTAGAGGGAACGTGTTTTGYGCGAGCCAATTTTGCAGGAGTGTTTGGATCAGCTATGGAGTCTATGCAGTTCTGTTCCGAGGAGAAGCAAAAGCAGAAAGTAGCAGTGCTTTCTTGCTGCATGTTGGGAACTTGTGCAATATGACCTTTCTTCTGGGAAAATGCACGTGAACGACCGTCCTACTCTGGTTTATGACTCGTAGACTCTATGGTGGCGGAAGCAGCATTGGCACAGAGGAGGGTCGCATTCAGGCTCTGTCAGCTGGGGCACTCAGTGCCTTTTTCGCATGTGCCTACAGATACTGTGTTCTGATGGCCTCTATGATAGCTGTTGTTTCTCTGAGACTTCTGTTGATGCATCTGTTCCAGCGCTGGGTGATAGCTACGCGTTTGGACACATCTCTCCATTGCCATCGGTTGGCTGAAATTGACGGCTAGGGGTTTACCCTCTAACGTGATTATGACTACAGTATATACTCGCTGCGAGTGCCCTCTACGAGAGGGTTGTATACATACGTATGAATGGCACGTGTTTAAGGGTTGGTGTCAGATTACAGGAGTTTCTCCTTTTCAGAGTTCTTTGGTAGATATTTTGATGTTCTTGCAATATCTTTTTGAGCAGGGCTTTTCTTTTTCTACATTGAAAGCTGACGTGGCAGCTATCTCAACGTCTCATGTAGGGATTGACGGCTCTACCCCAAGCTCTCATCCTCTGGTGGTGTGGTTCCTGAAAGACATGCGTTGGCTCAGACCAGTGTCTAAGTCTATGGCACCGACCTGGGACCTGGCTTTGGTCCTGGACGCTCTGTCTGAGCCTCCTTTTGAACCTTTGGAGTCTGTGGACCTGGAGGTTCTTTCCTACAAAACTGCCCTGCTCATGGCCTTGGCTTCGGCCAAGCGCATTGGTTCAATCTCCACACGCTATCAGTACACCCTTCCTGTTTGTAGTTGGCGCCTGGCGACTCCATGGTGGTGTTATGTCCTACTGCAGATTTTTCTCCTAAGGTTATGCCAATATACTAAAGGGTTCTAGCTTTCGAGCTGTTCCTTGTCTCACCTCCTCCGTTTGCTTTCAGTGAACAACGGAGGTTGCATGGCATGTGTCCGGTGTGCGCTTTACGCATGTACTGTAAATGAATAGGACAAAGCATATCCGCATTGTGACTGTTTTGCTAATAAAGCTCGGGGTAGGGCACTTTCTAAGCAGGGTCTTTCTCATTAGATCGTGGAGGCTATCTCTCTGGCATGTGACATCAAAGGACAGGGGTTGCCTAGCGGTGTGCGTGTTCACTCCACTATGGGTGTGGRGGCTTCTTGGGCATTGTTCAGGGGCATGACGATTGGCGATATCTGTYCAGTAGTGAGTTGGGGTTCCCCCCATGCCTTTGTAAGGTTTCATCACTTGGACGTAACTGCTCCCAGTGTGGCTCATAGTGTTCTTATGGCTGGGTTTGGGAGCGGGTGTTAGGCAGCGTGCAGGTTGCACATTTATCCGGGTTACCACAGTTCCCTTGTGGGATTGAGCCTTGGGCTGCCATGGCAGCGTGCAAGTCACAGTTTCCAGGTTACTGTAGGTTTTTTGTCGGTATGAGAAGTGCATGTGTGTGCTTTACCAAGTCACTGGTGTTCTGTTGTTTTGGACTTATGGTTCCTTGTACGATTTCTGACATTTCAGGCTCACAAGGTAAATATTGTTCTTGGAACCGTGGGGTCTATGGACTTGGGCTGTTGTGGCAGTGTGTCAGTGTGCATAGCCAAGTTGCAGCATGTTCTGGTTCCCTATATGGTGCTCTGACAGTTCAGGCTTCCCAGGTAAGTATTAGGGAAAAAGGTGGCTTCTGTAACCCCTTTTTTTTGGAGCCGTTGGAACCTGTGTGTGCTTGGGCTGCCGTGGGCTTCCTAGTTTGGTACCCTCTGAGCCGGCTTGCAGCGTGAATGTATGGTCCCATAGTATGTTATACCAAGTGACCAACTGTGTCACGGTTTTCTTCCTGGGATGAAGGAGAGGACCAAAATGCAGCGCGGCTAGTGTTCAACATGTTTAATAGACGAATATGTGAACACTACAAACAACAAAACAATAAATGTGAAAACCGACAACAGTCCTATCTGGTGCAGAACACAAAGACAGAAGACAGGAAACAATCACCCACAAAATCCCAACACAAAACAAGCCTCCTATATATGATTCTCAATCAMGGACAACGATTGACAGCTGCCTCTGATTGAGAACCATATTAGGCTGGACACAGAAACAGACAAACTAGACACACAACATAGAATTCCCACCCAGCTCACGTCCTGACCAACACTAAACAAGCAAAACACATAAGAACTCTGGTCAGGACGTTACAGTACCCCCCTCCTGAGGTGCGGACTCCGAACGCACCCCTAAAACTCAAGAGGAGGGTCTGGGTGGGCATCTGTCCACGGTGGCGGCTCCGGCGCAGGACGAGGACACCACTCTACCACTGTCTTTGTCCCCCTCCTTAGCGTTCTTTGAGTGGCGACCCTCGCCCCCGACCTTGGTCTAGGAACCTTCACCAAGGCCCCCCCTAGATAGAGGAGATAGCTCAGGACAGAGAGGTAGCTCAGGACAGAGAGGTAGCTCAGGACAGAGAGGTAGCTCAAGCTCACGACAGAGGGGCAACTCCGGACTGAAAAGCAGCTCCGGACAGAGAGGCAGCTCTGGACTGAGGGCAGCTCCGGATAATGGCAGCTCCGGACTGAATGGCACTCCGACTGAGTGGCAGCTCCGGACTGAGTGGCAGCTCCGGACTGAGTGGCAGCTCATGACTGGAGGGCAGCTCATGACTGGAGGGCGCTCATGACTGGAGGGCAGCTCATGACGGAGGACAGCTCATGACTGGAGGGCAGCTCATGACTGGAGGGCAGCTCATGACTGGAGGGCAGCTCATGACTGGAAGCAGCTCATGACTGGAGGGCAGCTCATGACTGGAGGACAGCTCATGACTGGAGGACAGCTCATGACTGGAAGGCAGCTCATGACTGGAGGGCAGCTCCATGACTGGAGGGCAGCTCATGACTGGAAGGCAGCTCATGACTGGAAGCAGCTCATGACTGGAGGGCAGCTCATGACTGAGGGCAGCTCATGACTGGAGGCAGCTCATGACTGGCTGGCGGCTCTGGCAGCTCCTGCTGCTGCGCTCTGGCAGCTCCTGACTGGCTGGCGGCTCTGGCAGCTCCTGACTGGCTGCGGCTCTGCAGCTCCTGACTGGCTGGCGGCTCTGGCAGCTCCTGACTGGCTGGCGCTCTGGCAGCTCCTGACTGGCAGGCTGGCATTTAGCGGCTCCTGACTGACGGAGGCTCAACGGCTCGGGACAGACGGGCGGCTCTAATGGCTCGGGACAGACGGATGGCTCAGACGGCGCTGGGCAACGATGGCTCAGACGGACTGGGCAGACGGATCCCGCTCAGACGGCACTGGCAGACGGATGGCTCAGACGGCACTGGGCAGACGGATGGCTCAGACGGCACTGGGCAGACGGAAGCTCAGACGCGCTGGCAGGCAGGCATCAGACGGCGCTGGGCAGACGAGCAGTGCAGCGGCGTTGAGGCAAGACGAGCAGTGCAGGCGGCGTTTGGGCAGACGGCCGACTCTGACCTGCTGAGGCGCACAGTAGGCCTGGTGCGTGTACCGGAACTGGAGGTACTGGGCTGGAGACACGCACCATAGGAGAGTGCGTGGAGCCAGAACAGGGCTCTGGAGACGCACTGAAAGCCTGGTGCGTGGGTGTCGCACTGATGTACTGGGCTGGGGCGGGAAGGTGGCGCCGGATATACCAGACCGTGACAGGCGTACTTGCTCCCGTTGAGCACCGGCCGCCCAACCTTACCTTGTTGCATGCTCCCCGTAGCCCGACCAGTGCAGGGAGGTGGAATAAACCCGCACTGGCTGTGTTGGCGAACCGGGGACA
>NC_036856.1:11283498-11285780 GCF_002910315.2 Salvelinus sp. IW2-2015 | reverse complement strand
GAGGCCAGATACGTTGAGCCGGCTTCATGACACCTGGCTCAATGCCCAATCTAGCCCGGCCAGTGCGGGGAGGTGGAATAACCCGCACCGGGCTAAGCACACGTACAGGAGACACCGTGCGCTCTTCCGCATAACACGGTGTCTGCCCGTACTCCCGCTCTCCACGGTAAGCATGGGAAGTGGGCGCAGGTTTCCTACCTGACTTCGCCACACTACCCTTTAGCCCCCGCCCAAGACATTTTTGGGGTTTCTTCTCGGGCTTCCTACCGCGCTCCGGCACTCTCCCTGGGTCAACCGACCACCTGTTTATTTCCTCCCAAGTGGTGTAACCCAGATCCGGCTCCCGCTGCCGAGCTAGCTCCTCAAAACGCCGCCTCTCCGCTTTTGCTGCCTCCAGCTCTGCTTTGGGGRGGCGATACTCCTCTGGCTCTGCCCAGGGTCCTTTACCGTCCAGCTCGTCCTCCCATGTCCATTCCTCCTTTCTCTGCTGCTGTCGCTGCTGCCCGTTGCCACGCTGCTTGGTCCGAGTTTGGTGGATGATTCTGTCTCGGCAGATTTCCTCCTCTTCGTCTGAAGAGGAGGTGTAGGGATCAGACCAAGACCCAGAGTGGAAAGTGTCCATGATTTATTAACAATAAACTGAACACTACACGAAACAAAATAACAAAAGCGAATCAAACCGAAAGACAGTCCCGTGTGGCACGAACACTGACATGAAATACAAACACCCACAAACGTGAACCCTGGCTGCCTAAGTATGATTCTCAATCAGGGACAACGATTGACAGCTGCCTCTGATTGAGAATCATACCAAGCCGAAGGCACAAAACCCCAACATAGAAAACAACACATAGACAACCCACCCAACTCACGCCCTGACCATACAAAATAAATACAAAACAAGAGAAAACAGGTCAGGAACGTGACAAACTGAAAGGGTACGAACAGTTATGCATATAACCAGCGCCATCAGGGGATTTGGTCTCGCTGAAGAGCGGTACTGAATTGAGGAAATCAATACAGAGCTTTCCAGAGCTTTCCTGGTACCCTCTGAGGTACCCTCTGAGGGCAGGCTCTGCATTTAGGCATGTTTTTTTGTTTTCTTGAGGTGAATATGATTGGTTGTTGACTCCCCATAGTATGTTATACCTTGCTCCCTCCTCAGCTCTTACGTAGTTCCACCTCCGACACCGTCAAAACAACCACTTTGCGGATGTCAGCTAAAGTGGATCTGATTGAATAGAGCCCTTACTCTATGTATGTGTAAAGGTTTTCTTCCAGGGGTGAAGGAGAGGACCAAAGTGCAGCGCGGCTAGTGTTAAACATGTTTAATGAAGAACAAGTGAACACTACAAACACGTCATCTCCCGCTGGGCAGCACGGGATCGGCTCAGACGAGGCGCTGGGGCAACAGATGGCTCAACGGCGCCTGGGCAGACAGATGGCTCAGACGGCGACTGGGCAGACAGATGGCTCAGACCCGCTGGGAGACAGATGCTCAGACGGCACTGGGAGACAGATGCTTCGACGGGCGCTGGCGAGGACGCCAGCTCTGGACAGCGTGTGGGCGACGGACAGTTCGACCGGCGCTTGGCAGACGGACAGTTCAGATCGCGCTGGGCAGACGGGCAGTTCAGGCGCCGGCTGGGCAGACGGCAGACTCTGGCCGGCTGAGACGCACTATAGGCCTGATGCGTGGTGCCGGAACTGGAGGTACCGGGCTGAGGCACGCACCTCAGCGGCGAGTGCGAGGGAGAGGAACAGGCTCTGGCGACTGCACTGAAGCCTGGTGCGTGGTGTAGGCACTGGTGTACTGGGCTGGGGCGGGAAGGTGGCGCCGGAGATATAACCGGACGTGAGGAACCGCGCTCTTGAGCACCGAGCCTCTCCAACCTTACCAGGTTGAATGGTCCCCGTAGCCCTGCCAGTGCCGGCCGAGTGGAATAGCCCGCACTGGGCTATGCAGGCGAACCGGGGAACACCACCGTAAGGCTGGTGCCAATGACGCCGGCCCGAGGAGACGTACTGGAGGCCAGATACGTTGGGCCGGCTTCATGACATCCAGCTCGATGCCCAACCTAGCCCTCCCGTGCGGCAAGGTGGAATAGCCGCACGGGCTAAGCACGCGTACTGGACACGTGCGCTTTTACGCATAACCGGTGGTTGTCTGACCGGTACGACGCCCCTCTCACTCCACAGGTAAGCCCGGGGAGTTGGGCTCAGGTATCCAACCGGCTTCGCCACACTCCCCTTTAGCCCCCCCCCCAAGAATGTATTGGTGA
>NC_036856.1:11232206-11283473 GCF_002910315.2 Salvelinus sp. IW2-2015 | reverse complement strand
CAAACAACTTACAAAATAACAAACGTGCCAAACCGATACAGACCTATCTGGTGCAGAACACCAAACCACAGAGACAAGGATAACAAACACCCAACACAAAAACAAGCCTCTATATATGAGTCTCAATCAGAGACAACGACTACCATCTGCTCTCTGATTGAGAACCCACATCTAGGCTGACAATGAAACAGACAAACTAGACACACAACATAGAATTCCCACCCAGCTCACGTCCTGACCAACTAAACACAACAAAACAAGAGAAAACAGGTCAGGACGTGACAGACCCCTCCTGAAGTGCGACTCGAGGCGCACCCCTAAAACTCAAGAGGAGCGGGTCTGGGTGGGCATCTGTCCGCGGTGGCCGGCTCCGGCGGTGACGAAGGACACCACTTCCAACAGTCGTTTGTCCCCGTGCCTTAGCGTTCTCTTGAGTGGCGACCCTCGCCACCCGACCTCAATGGTCTCCCAGGAACCTTCACAATAGCCCCCTCCTAGATAGAGGAGAATCAAGGACAGAGAACAGCTAGGACAGAAGTGCTCAGGACAGAGAGGTAGCTAGACGGAGGTAGCAACGGTAGCTTCAACAGAGAGTAGCTCAGCGAGTAGTCGGACGAGAAGCTTCGACAAGGGTAAGCTCGCGAAAAGAGGTCAAGCTTCGCGAGAGACTCGACAGAGAGTAAGCTCCGGACAGGAGGAAACTCTGTACTAATGGCAAGCTCCGGACTGGTGGGCCCTAAGGGCAGCTCCGAACTGAGGGAGCCCACGAGTGGAGCTCCGGGACTGAGTGGCGAGCTCCGCTGAAGCTTACTAGGCAGCCTCCTGACTTGAGTTGGCAAAGCTCCTCGACTGTAGGGCAAGCCCCGTGAACTGAAGTGGCAAGTCCTGAACTGTAGTGGCAGCTCCTGAACTGTAGCGGGCAGCTCTACTGTAGCGGCAAGCTCTGAGTGGAGTCATGCATGTAGGGGCAGCTCATTGAACTTAAGGGCAGCTCATGAACTGTACAGGAGGCAGCTCTGACTGTAGGCAGCTCATGAACTGGTAGAGGCAGCCCTGACTGCTTGGGCAGCTTCCTGACTGCGTAGGGCAGCTCCTGACGACTGGGGCTGGCGGCTCCCTGTGCGAGTCTGGGCCTGACTGGCTCGGGCTCTGGGCTCTAATGGCTGCGCCTGGCTGACGGCTGGCGGCTCTGCGAGCTGCCCTTGAAACGGCTGGCGGCCTCTGGCAAGCTCCTGACTGGCTGCGGCTCTGCGCTGCCTGGACTGGGCTGGGGTCTCGGCTCCTGGACGAATTCGAGCAGCATCCTGACTGAGACGGACGCTCTAGCGGCCTCCTGACTGACGGACCGGCTCTGATGGCTCGAACAGCAACGGCGGCCCTCTATGGCTCGTGACAGAACGGGTGGTCCCAAGAGCTGGGCCAGAACGGAATGCCTAGAGGCGGGAGACGGATGCCTCAGGGGTGGGCAGACGGAATGGCTAGAGCCTGGGCAGCGGAATGGTAAAGACGGCTGGGAGACGATGTAGAGTTTGGGTGAGCCTCTCGGGTTTCCAGCCACTCTGCCTTGCAAGCGCCTCATAATGCCGCCTCTCCGCTTTTGATGCCTCCAGCTCCGCTTTGGGACGGCGACACTCCTCTGGCTCTGCCCAGGGTCCCTCTCCGTCCAGAATCTCCTCCCATGTCCATTCCTCCTTGTACTGCTGCTGCTGTTGCTGCTGCCCGTTGTCACGCTGCTTGGTCCGGGTTTGGTGGGTGTTTCTGTAAAGGTTTTCTTCCAGGGGTGAAGGAGAGGACCAAAGTGCAGCGCGGCTAGTGTTAAACATGTTTAATGAAGAACAAGTGAACACTACAAACAACTTACAAAATAACAAACGTGCAAAACCGATACAGACCTATCTGGTGCAGAACACAAACACAGAGACAGGTAACAAACACCCACAAACTCCCAACACAAAACAAGCCTCCTATATATGAGTCTCAATCAGAGACAACGACTACCATCTGCCTCTGATTGAGAACCCACACTAGGCTGACATAGAAACAGACAAACTAGACACACAACATAGAATTCCCACCCAGCTCACGMCCTGACCAACTAAACACATACAAAACAAGAGAAAACAGGTCAGGAACGTGACAGTATGTTTCTCAATAGATTAACGAAGCGAGTCTCATAAGTGATCCATAATCAGACAAGTCTTTCCAATTACAAAAATGAATACCTCTTAAAGAATTTGTGACAGTAGGACAAGGCTGTGTAAAAGTCCTGACAAAAACACGTCTCGTCTTGAGGCTCTCCACACCCACATCTCTCTAACCAGTGAACTTGACCTCAACAGAGGGAAAGCAGCCCAAAAGTGGCCGAGCCTCATTTCAGCTTCACTATCTGCCAAGATAAAAAGCACACAACAGATCTGAGGAGAACATGTGCATTCCACAGAACCTTTCAGTTAGGGAAAGCCTTCCCATTCACAAACTATCAGGCCACATATCAATATTGCCTCTACAAAAACACTACTGATGTGAATGGCCTTTGACAATGAACCTCAGACTGACACAGAGATGTTAAGCAATTATATTGTAATGTCCTTCAACATAGCTGAAAACATACCTACCTGAAGGGCAAGCCAACAACACTATGCACTTGGGCTGATTCAGAGATTTGGACCTAGGCCTATATTTTCTACACAATGTTGAATCAAGAACCATGTCAATCATCTGTAATGTCTATGTCACATAGACTCCAGTCTACATAACAAGTTCCTAAAAAATTGGTGTGTTGGCTTGAGCCTAAACTGTAATTTGACCAGAAACTTTTTACAGTTTGGCGTTTGCTACTAGACTAAAATGTGGCCTTTTACACCTCATTAAAAAGAGCTTTGGCTCACGACTGGTTGAATGACCAACTATCTTCTTTGTTGTTTATGAGTAAGTCAACACCAAATAGCCACCGTCAGTCAGAGTGTGCCCTAAAACTGACCCTGGAGCATCATTTATCCCCACGGGCGTATTTACACAGAGCTAATGACAGATCTGAGTACAGATGAAACAGTACATTAGAGACACCAAGAGACCAGAGCTTTAATCACCTGGGAGGTAGGCTACACCACTGGACATCCACAGTACAGTAACTGAACATTTGAAAAGGATACTTTTGAAAGACGACTTTTGAAAGAGGAAAATGGCTGAGTATGACTTTTTTAAGGGTTGCCACAGTGGGATGTGTTCAAGTATTTGTGAACTGTTAATTACTCTTTAGTTGTTTTGTGTGTTTGAGTCAGACTGTCTCACATTCCGAGTGGTTGCTATTATCTAGGGGGCGAATCCTGACTTGAGAAATGTGCAAAATGTGTGTAAAAATGTGCACTGATGTCCATGGGAGATTTGAGTTTTAATTGTGCGCACATTTCTCGAGTTAGGATTCAGCTCTATCACAGAAACGTTTTAATTGTGGTTTCTAAAGCATTCCCAATACATAACATGAATATTGTGTTTTTCAGAAAAAGTTTGGTTTTCATTACTCTTCAGATGCCAAAGGATTTCCATGGTGATATATATAAAAGCCCAAGAATGTTGTGCACAAGTCAATCAGTCTTGGGAAAGTCTTGATATATGACTGTCTTTAGCTCTGACTCCCAGTGCCTGCATCCTTCTCCATCTGTTTTGCTTTAGAGGAAATATTGTGTTATGATGAGAAACTGGTTTAGCATGTGTTGCAATTGAAGATTGTTGATGCAGTCGACTTGGACAGCCAAATCCTAGATTAGTTATTGTGGTTTCATCCTGGCCTAGGGAGAGAGATGTGATGTGTCACTAAATTAAATCCATTGCCCACTTCTGACTCACTAAATCTACAGTAAGACACCTACCATTCCTGGGAGGAAATGAATTTCAAGCAGTGCCACAGGAAAATGTTCAGGTTTTTATTAAACAACCAGTTATGAGAAACCCTTCAGCAGTATGGGGTATGACTTTGCAATAACCATACCGTTATATGGTTATACTGTTTCTACTTGCTAGTAGGAAGGGCCAAAACACAAAAAACTTAAGAACACGGATAGTCAATATTCAGGCATCCATTGACAGTAATCCAACATACAGTAGCACTCTATGACTATTCCCAGTGGTTGTTGCATGACTCTGGTCTGTGCTGAGCTGCAGCAGGAGGCTGATAGAGCCCAGGGAGATAAGAGTGTAGTCGTAGAGACTGGTAGTGCTGCTGTCTTCAGTTCCTCTAGTCATGGCCAACGAGAACACATTATAGCCCAGCGCTGGGCTGTTCTGATCTGAACCTCCTACACTCACGTACACCACAACGTTCCAACGCTCTTTATCAGCTCAGCTGCTCTGGGGAGCTATGCTCAATCACGCACACGCGCACGTGCACGCGCACGCACACAAAGGTGTGTGTTTTCCCGCACACACACACACATACACAGTCATGTATGGAGTCAGTATGGGGATTTACAATACTAGTTCATATACAACTACTTAACTGAGACTACACAGTAAGCCAGTGTCCTTCCCGCATTTGTCTACATGTAACACAGTGCCCCCAAACATTAGGGATCTATATAGTCACGAGGCTACCATGTTATTCTCACTGCAGATCAAAGAGGACAAACAGGCCCCTTTCAAACAGGTTGTTCTCCACAGATCATACATCACTACACTGTTTGTACGTTATGACCACACCCTTAAGAGTAGTGTGTGTGTGTATGTGTGTGTGTGTGTGTGTTTGTGTGCTCGCATGTGTGTGTGTATGTGTGTGCGTGTATGCATGTGTGTATCTAGAAGTTCCTGCTGGGCTTCCTGGATAGAAATGTAACCGGTGGTGTTGTGATTGTGAGCGCTCTGTAAATATGTATCTCCCACACCAGTGACTCACTGGATAAACAAGAGAGAGAGGCTGTTTTTTTACCCTGCGTGGTTCCCATCAAGCTCTTTGAAGGAATGTGATTGTAGATGMTGAAATATGTCTCAGCAGCTTATGCTTGTTTTAGTTCCGGATCCTTCTCTTTTTTTATTCTTGTCTAAAATCGGTTGTACATTTGAATGAGAACCAAAACAGACTCCTGGTAACCAGGTAACACAGAAACAAGTTAGACATTTAACACCTGCGGTGATGGAGGACCTTTTTATTGATTGTTTTACTACGTGACGAACCATTAATGCCTTTGTTATCACCTATGCACTTCAACTTAGATAAGATTGTCTTAAGGGACAGCCGTCTAATAAAAGTACATTTAGTTAAAGATCTACAAAACTCGGACTAACTAACTGTACAGCAGTTGGCAACGGTTCAGAATGTATATCTCTAAAGTGTTTGATTTCATTTCAACTTTTGTCAGTTAGAAAACACCAGAAAGTCTCCATCTGAATCCTCTCTTTATTGTAGCGTTTGTTGACCCTTGAATGACTCCCTTAGCTCAGTCAGAGAACAGTTTGTCAATGTCTCTGGTAAGGAGGACTATATCTCAGGGATGGCCTCAGTCTGATCTCATCTCTCCAACACTCCAGCATGCTGTAAGTGTTCAACATACACCTTGCCAATTCAGATGTGCAGTCCTAAGTCTAGAGTTTAACGGTCCAAAACCAACCCTGGTTTACCATAGTCAAAGCGCTACAGTCAATAGTCTCGCCAAGCACCCAAATGAGAGGACCACTGGAGAAAGAAGTGAAGAGAGASAATCAAGTAGAGGCAGAGGTCTATTAAAAGAAAAGGTTTAAGTTGGAAGGAGTGGGAGTTATCCACCTACAACTGTCTTATCAGAGCTGCCAGGCTCCCTGCACATTGTCTGTGCGTTAATTCAACCTGAAGTCTGGAAGCGGTTCTGCTCCGCTGCTCTGGAATGGGCTCAGTGCTTCAGCCCTTAGCCTGTAACCTGGCATGACATTCCCAGCCCCAGGCCTAGTGATGGAGCAGTTCTCCACAGCCATTTCACATGGGAACAGACCATGCAGGCCACAGCAGTCTTATTCACTCTACAGGACAGGTGCCAAGCAGTAACATAACATCACAGCTGAGCACAGGAAACTGACAAGTAATATGTGCTCATAGGCTGACTGATCGGGATGGCCCTGGGTTAAATGGTACAGCTCAGTGAATACTGTTCATGTGAGTCAGTGAACTGGTGTTGTGCTTAAATGATCCGGGTTGGTGGAATGTTGTTATCATATTAGTGTCGGCTGGCTTTAAGGCCGCGCTAGTGCCAAACGCACATTAGTTAGCAATTTCATCATGTAAAAGCTGGAGCACTGGCATTTTCAAGCACTTGTAACAGTATAACTTTAGACCGTCCCCTCGCCCCGACACGGGCGCGAACCAGGGACCTTCTGCACACATCAACAACAGTCGCCCACGAAGCGTCGTTACCCATCGCTCCACAAAAGCCGCGGCCCTTGCAGAGCAAGGTGCAACACTACTTCTAGGTTTCAGAGCAAGTGACGTAACTGATTGAAACGCTAGTAGCGCGTACCCGCTAACTAGCTAGCCATTTCACATCCGTTACACACTAACGCCAGGTTCAGCCATTTACCTGTCTAATATCAGCTCGCTTGCACTCAGATGGGAAGGGTGGAAATATTTGAGGTGTGTAATTAAAACCTTGATCCAAAGTGCTAATTTCAGGGATGGAACAAGAATAGCCTAATGTCCTTTAGGTGCCTGTATACTTCGTATTTAGAAACATWAAAAAATAAAAAATAAATCCCATTTTGTTTTATTAAGGCTTTTTTTTTGTCCTGCCCAATGCAATCGTGATGTAGTCAAGACTGTCAATAAAGGGTTTGGCTCCTGAGACCGCTTGGAAATAAATCTTAATCATCAAAGCTTTATGAAAATATAAAGTTTAAGAGGAGTAAAACAGTGAGCCGACATTCCCTTTTTAATCTATGCATTGCAGGCAGGCCCACATTATTTTAACCATGCAAGTCCCGCTTTGGACGTGCTTAAAACCCCCTCCATGATGTAGGCTACATGTCCATGCCCATCATGAAACGAGAGATGAGAACCTCGGTGAATACCAGTGAACCTCATATTTAGAACTTCTGTAACCTGTAAAAATTGCTTGTTTTCCGTTTCATACGTTCAAAACCCAAGGCGTCCCTTAGGCCTACTATAACGAAGACTGGTTCAACAGTCTTTTTTATCCTGGCCATTTTATGATATCATTACATTTTACATTTATTTATTGTTGTTGTTGGTTTTTGAAACAGATTGGTTATAACAAAATGAAACGAAAAACTAGCAATCTTATTAGAATGATTGACCTTTCTGGTTTTATGGTTACAACGTTTGTGGCGCGCATGCAATGCATCTTCTGGAGATGTGTGAATGCGAGGTGGAAGATGGTTCTGATTATGTTCATAAAACAGAGGCCTATTGGGGAGGAGGATAACGGTGAGTGGACATTCTCCCTTCCTCTTTGTATTGGATCTTTGTCCAGCTACTGTAAAAATATATTTCTGACACACCCCTGAACATATAGCGCTACTGCCTGACCCTTAGATTATTACATAATGACAAAATGCCACTGGACTGGACCACAGTTGTTAACATATATTTCATTCAAACCATTCAGATGTACTGTATTTCTCTGTGTACAGTAAATGAACTCATCAAAAAAAGAAACGTCCTCTCACTGTCAACTGTTTATTTTCAGCAAACTTATCATGTGTAAATATTTGTATGAACATAAGATTCAACAACTGAGACATAAACTGAACAAGTTCCACAGACATGTGACTAACAGAAATGGAATAATGTGTCCCTGAACAAAGGGGGGGGGGGGTCAAAATCAAAAGTAACAATCAGTATCTGGTGTGGCCACCAGCTGCATTAAGCACTACAGTGCATCTCCTCCTCATTGACTGCACCAAATTTGCCAGTTCTTGTAGCGCTGTCTTAGGCGTCTCACAATTCAGACATTGCAATTTGTTGCCCTGGCCACATCTGCAGTCCTCATGCCTCCTTGCAGCATGCCTAAGGCCCGTTCACACAGATGAGCAGGGACCCTGGGCATTTTTCTTTTGGTGTTTTTCAGAGTCAGTAGAAAGGTCTCTTTAGTGTCCTAAGTTTTCATAACTGTGACCTTAATTGCCTACCGTCTGTAAGCTCTTAGTGTCTTAACGACCGTTCCACAGGTGCATGTTCATTAATTGTTTATAGTTCATTGAACAAGCATGGGAAACAGTGTTTAAACCCTTTACAATGAAGATCTGTGAAATTATTTGGATTTTTAAGAATTATCTTTGAAAGACAGGGTCCTGAAAAAGGGACGTTTCTTTTTTTGCTGAGTTTAGATATACACACCCATAGCACTGGGGTCTAACTGATATCTCTCCATCTTTGTGCAGTACAATGGCCAAGTTCAGGTAGAAGAGGTCCTGTTCAGGTAAAGGTGTTTGAACCAGCTGTAAGGCCTTTTTTTCTGCACACACAAAAGGCTTTGTTCTGTTAGCATAGCCAAGATTAACATCCTTATATTCTCTACTCTAGTTTCTTCAGCCACAGCGTGTCAATATTGACAGGCCACGTGGACCGTACAGTAATACTTTTCCCAATAGGACCTGAGTGGCGTTGCACAACTCTACAAACCCATCAATCAACTAGATTTATACTGAACAAAATATAAACGCAACATGTAAAGTGTTGGTCCCATCTTTAATGAGCTGAAATAAAAGATCCCAGAAAATTTTCCATATACACAAAAAGCTTATTTCTTTCAAATTTTGTGCACAAACTTGTTTACTGTACATCCCTGTTAGTTAGAATTTCTCCTTTACCAAGATAATCCATCCACCTGACAGGTGTGGCATATCAAGAAGCTGATTAAACAGCATGATCATTATACAGATGCACCTTGTGGTGGGGACAATAAAAGGCCACTAAATGTGCAGTTTTGTAAAACATCGCAATGCCACAGATGTCTCAAGTTTTGAGGGGTGTGAAATGGACATGCTGACTGCAGGAATGTCCACCAGAGCTGTTACTAGAGAATTGAATGTTTTCAAACATTTCTCTATCATAAGCTGCCTCCAACATCGTTTTAGAAAATTTGGCATTACATCCAACCGACCCTACAACCACAGACCACATGTAACCACACCATCCCAGGATCTCCTTATCCGGCTTCTTCACCTGCGGGATGGTCTGAGACCAGCCACCCGGTCAGTTGATGCAGCTGTGGGTTTGCACAACCGAAGAATTTCTGCACAAACTGTCAGAAACCGTCTCAAGGAAGCTCATGTGCGTGCTTGTCGTCCTCACCAGGGTCTTGACCTGACTGCAGTTTGGCGTCGTAAATGACTTAAGTGGGCAAATGAGCACCTTCGATGGCCACTGGCACGCTGTAGAAGTGTCCTCTTCATGGCTGAATCGCAGTTTCAACTGTACCTACAGCGATGGCAGACAGCGTGTAAGCTACGGGCAACGAACATAATTTCATTTTATCGATGGCAATTAGAATACAATGACGAGATCCTGAGGCCCATTGTTGTGCCATTTATCTGCCGCCATCACCTCACATTTCAGCATGAGACTGCAGGGCTGCATATCGCAAGGATCTGTACACAATTCCTGGAAGCTGAAAATGTCCCAGTTCTTCCATGGCCTGCATACTCACCAGACATGTCACCCATTGAGCATGTTTGGGATGCTCCGGATCGACGTGTATGACAGAGTGTTTCAGTTCCCACCAATATCCAGCAGCTTCGCACAGCCATTGAAGAGTGGGACAACATTCCACAGGCCACAATCAACAGCCTGATCAACTCTATGCAAAGGACATGTGTTGCGCTGCATGAGGCAAATGATCACACCAGATATCACACCAGATATTGACTGGTTTTCTGATCCACGCCCTACATTTTTTTTAAGGGATATGTGATCAACAGATGCATATTTGTATACACAGTTATCTGAAATCCATAGATCAGAGCCTAATGCATTTATTTAAATTCACTGATTTCCAAATATTGTGGCAGATGGCAGGGAGCGGTGAGGGGAGTGGTTATTGAAGGGGAGATATCTTGCAGCCCGCTGGCTCGACCCCCGAGCCTTATATGGATTTCCGGCCCCAACCAGGCGAGGCTGTTGCTCATTAAGCCAGGGAGTGCTTGGGGATAAAAGAGGAAGTGGCCTGCAAAAAGGGGCAGAGAAAGGAGAGAAAAACATGCCTTATGAAGAGTGGAAGAAGAGAGAACAATATCTGTGAGATTACCCACTGTGACCTGGACTGTCGGATTACCCTCCTTGTGTACCGAACCGGATAGGCTGAGGACCCGAGTTTTAGGATCACCCCTGGAGAACGGAACAGACAACGAGAACGGCTTGTGAAGTAATTGGTGAATTCCCCCAGTGTACAAAAATCCCTAATAAACTCCCCATTTGCATTCTAGTTGTGCTACTGATGCATGTTTTGTTATTGTTTTTGTATTTATGGATCCCCATTAGCTGCTGCCAAGCAGCTATTCTTCCTGGGGTCCAGCAAAATTAAGGCAGTTGATACAATTTTAAAAACATGACAGTACATTCACAGTTTTCCCAACACACTGTGTGCCCTCAGACCCCTACTCCACCACTACCACATATCTACAGTACTAAAATCATGTGTACAGTTGAAGTCGGAAGTTTACATAAACTTAGGTTGGAGTCATTAAAACAAATTTCTTGTTAACAAACTATAGTTTTGGCAAGTCGGTTGGGACATCTACTTTGTGCACGACACAAGTCATTTTTCCAACAATTGTTTACAGACAGATTATTTCACTTATAATTCACTGTATCACAATTCCAGTGGGTCAGAAGTTTACATACACTAAGTTGACTGTGCCTTTATACAGCTCGGAAAAGTCCAGAAAATGATGTCATGGCTTTAGAAGCTTCTGTTAGGCTAATTGACATCATTTGAGTCAATTGGAGGTGTACCTGTGGATGTATTTCAAGGCCTACCTTCAAACTCAGCACCTCTTTGCTTGACATCATGGGAAAATCAAAAGAAATCAGCTTGACCTCAGAAAAAAATTGTAGACCTCCACAGGACTGGTTCATCGTTGGGAGCAATTTCCAAATGCCTGAAGGTACCACGTTCATCTGTACAAACAATAGTATGCAAGTATAAACACCATGGGACCACGCAGCCGTCATACCGCTCAGGAAGGAGACGCGTTCTGTCTCCTAGAGATGAACGTACTTTGGTGCGAAAAGTGCCAATCAATCCCAGAACAACAGCAAAGGACCTTGTGAAGATTCTGGAGGAAAGAGGTACAAAAGTATCTATATCCACAGTTGTCCTATATCGACATAACCTGAAAGGCCGCTCAGCAAGGAAGTAGCCACTGCTCCAAAACCGCCATAAAAAAGCCAGACTACGGTTTGCAACTGCACATGGGGACAAAGATCGTACTTTTTGGAGAAAAAGACAAACAAAAATAGAACTGTTTGGCCATAATGACCATCGTTATGTTTGGAGGAAAAAGGGGGAGGCTTGCAAGCCGAAGAACACCATTCCAACCGTGAAGCACGGGGGTGGCAGCATCATGTTGTGGGGGTGCTTTGCTGCAGGAGGGACTGGTGCACTTCCCAAATATATGGCATCATGAGGTAGGAAAATTATGTGGATATATTGAAGCAACATCTCAAGACATCAGTCAGGAAGTTAAAGCTTATTGTGGGAGGCTTGTGGAAGGCTACCCGAAACATTTGACCCAAGTTAAACAATTTAAAGGCAATTCTWCCAAATACTAATTGAGTGTATGTAAACTTCTGACCCATTGGGTATGTGATGAAAGAAATGAAAGCTGAAATAAATAATTCTCTCTACTATTATTCTGACATTTCACATTCTTAAAATAAAGTGGTGATCCTAACTGACCTAAGACAGGGCATTTTTACTAAGATTAAATCTCAGGAATTGTGAAAAACCGAGTTTAAATGTATTTGGCTAAGGTGTATGTAAACTTCCAACTTCAACTGTATGTATAGTGCGTATGTTATCGTGTGTCTGTGTATGCATGTGTCTGTGCCAATGTTTAGGTTGCTTCACAGTCCCCGCTGTTCCAGAAGGTGTTTTTTTAATCTGTTTTTTAAATCTAATTTTACTGCTGGCATGAGTTACATGATGTGGTGTACGAGCTGTGTGCCAGTGTAACGATCGTTGTTGGAAGGATTGGACCAAGGTGCAGTGTGGAAGGCGTTCATCATATTTATTCATGTGAACCAGCAACAAAACAAATAAAGAGTAACAAAACGAAACGTACAGCTTTGTAGGGCTCAAAAGCAACAATACAAAATCAAGATCCCAGAAACAACATTTGGGAAAAGGCTGCCTAAATATGATCCCCAATCAGAGACAAAGAAAGACAGCTGCCTCTGATTGGGAACCATACCAGGCCAACATTGAAATATATTGATAGTGTTAAGAAGGCAGAGCATTGCTTTATTATAGACAGACTTCTCTCCATCTTAGCTACTACTGCATCAATATGTTTTGACCATGACAGTTTACAACCTAGAGTTACTCCAAGCAGTTTAGTCATCTCAACTTGCTCAATTTCCACATTATTTATTACAAGATGTAGTTGAGGTTTAGGGTTTAGTGAGTGTTTTTTCCAAATACAATGCTTTTAGTTTTAGAAATATTTAGAGCTAACTTATTCCTTGCCACCTACTCTGAAACTAACTGCAGCTCTGAGTGTTGCTGTCATTTCAGTCGCTGTAGTAGCTGACTTGTATAGTGTCGAGTCATCTGCATACATATACACTCTGGTTTTACTCAAAGTCAGTGGCATGTCGTTAGTAAAAATTGAAAAAAGCAAGGGGCCTAAACAGCTACCCTGAGGAATTCCTGATTCTAACTGGATTATATTTGAGATGCTTCCATTAAAGAACACCCTCTATGTTCTGTTAGACAAGTAACTCTTTATCCACATTATAGCAGGGTGTGTAAAGCCATAACACAAGTCTTTACAGCAGCAGACTATGATCGATAATGTCAAAAGCTGCGCTGAAGTCTAACAAGACAGCCCCCACAATAATTTTATCATCAATTTCTATCAGCCAATCATCAGTCATTTGTGCAAGTGCTGTGCTTYTTGAGTGTCCTTCCCTATAAGCATGCTGAAATTCTGTTGTCAATTTGTTTACTGTGAAATAGCATGGCATTGAACTTGGTAGCATTGAACTTGGTGACGTGGAAACCCCACACCCTTGAGTCTGCTACATTATGAACTTTAACTCAGTAAAACTTTGAAATTGTTGCCTGTTGCATTCATATTTTTGTTCAGTGTAGTAAAAGCGTATATCTCGGAGAAAGACGTGAAAAGCCAGTGAGAGCCACACAGGTTTGGAAAATCGAACAGTAAAGTGGCTGTTGACATCAATGCCCCGACAGATAAAGGCCTTTGATGAAGATTTCTTGCAGGACAAGAGAGATGTGCAGATGTTATTTACCTTGGCCATTAGCTGCCTTTCAGCATGTTTTCAACGTGTTTTTAGACCAGAAGAACTGGCCCTACATTGTTATTTTTAGCGTCATAACGTGTGTTTTCAGTGCACACTTCATTGTGATGCTGAGTAAACATATCAAACACACAGCAGTGTGTAGAATATTACCTCAGTGTCTTTGATCTGCACGCACGCACGCACGCACGCACACACACACACACACACCACACCACACACACACACACACACACACACACACACACACACACACACACACACACACACACACACACACACACACACACACACACACACACACACACACACACACACACACACACACACACACACAATACCTAGGAACCGAGCCAAGGTTGTGGATGGAGCTGGTGCTGCAATCAACTATTGTCAAAGCCCTGAAAAAAAAGTCAAAGGAAAAGGTCCCTCTATAGGCTACATTCCTGAGAACAAACCTAGACGGAAGTGTCATTGTATTTCAAGCAAGGCTTTTTTTATAAATCTGCCCCCACAGCGAGCGCAGAGCGTTACTTCGTCCTGAGCTCATTGCTATTCTGAAGAAGAAGAAAAACAATTGGGAAGACGTCACCTCCACACACTATGACCAGCCTGTGTGAACCGTCCGCTAAAGTAATGCGCTTCATTCATCCGTGGCCCACTTTTAGACCAATGAACTCAGACAACACAATGAGTCAGAACCCCTGGAGAAGAATGCAGTTCAGCAAGGGAAAACTGATTCAAATTTGGACACTCAATAATGTATGAGAACATGTGGAGGGAAAATGACAAAATATGGATTAAGTATAATTCATTTGTATCCGGCATTGAAAATACACTGAGTGTACACAAACATTAAAGGACACCTGCTCTTTCCATGACATAGACTGACCAGGTGAATCCAGGTGAAAGCTATGATCACTTATTGATGTCACTTGTTAAATCCACTTCAATCAGTGTAGATGAAGGGGAGGAGGCAGGTTAAAGAATGATTTTTAAGCCTTGAGACAATTGAGACATGGATTGTGTATGTGTGCCATTCAGAAGGTGAATGGGCAAGTCAAAAGATTTAAGTGCCTTTGAACGGGGTATAGTAGTATGTGCCAGGTACTGATGGATTTTTCACACTCAACAGTTTCCAGTGTGTTTCAAGAATGGTCCACCACCCAGCCAACTTGACACAACTGTGGGAAGCATTGGAGTCAACATGGGCCAGCATCCCTGTGGAACACTTCGACACCTTGTAGAGTCCATTCCCAATTAATTGAGGCTATTCTGAGGGCAAAAGGGGGGGTGCATCTCAATATTAGGAAGGTATTCCTGATGTTTGGTATTCTCAGTGTATACATGTTTGAATTAGAGAATAAATGCTTAGCTTGGGCACTTCTTCACAAACTCTCAAAGTCAGCCAATGCAGGCCTTGAGGCCTCACAGCTCCTTTGTTGTTGTCATAGTAATTTCAGTCCAAAAAAGGCACTCCTATAAGCATGTGAGGTGTCCTGGTTTTTTACACAAGGGCTGTGTGAATGCAAACTACACGTCTGTCTGCCATCAAAGGTGCATAAAAAAAACAGGTCCAGAGAGAAAAACAGTCTATGGTTGGTGGCAGAAGCAAAACACAGAACAAGGACTCATATTCAGCCAGGAATGAGGTGTCTTCTGTGGTTGCTACTTATAAAGTGGGGAACTTGAAGCCACCTGAGAAACTAACAGCACAGGACTGTGGAATGTCAGCGGAAGGGGCAAAACCACAAATATTAAGGAAAAATGTGAATTGGCTGGTATTTTACAACTTGGGCTTTATGGGCTGTAACTTAGAAAATCAAAAGTAAAAAACAAGTTGTAATTATCCACATACTTACTGCACTCCTTTGACACACTTTGGAGTAAAGAACAGTAGACTGAACTCAATACCATACACACTAGCTTTATACTACATAACTGCAGTGTAGTTGAAAAATGAGCCTAAAGTGTAACAGTATATAATGGATAAAACACCAGACTAAATTGAATCAACCGATTCTTAGCACAAGTGGCTATATGATCAAATATAACAGGACTATAACAGGAATCGTTTAAGTTATGCTATAGTAACCATATTCTACAAGAGTTACCATTTCACTATGTTACTACACTCTTCAGAAAAAAAGAACCTTAAAGGGTTCTTCGGTTGTCCCCATAGCAGAACCCTTTGAATAACCCTTTTTGGTTGCAGGTAGAACCTATCGAGACAGCCGAAGATCCCGTTCAGAAACCTTTTTTCCAAGAGTGTATGTTTTACAAGGAAACCATCCAAGTAGAGGGATTTTCCATGTGATACTGTGTAAATGTTGGTATTGGCAACATAATCAAATCAAATCAAATGTATTTATAAAGCCCTTTTTACATCAGCAAATGTCACAAAGTGATATACAGAAACCCAGCCTAAAACCCCAAACAGCAAGCAATACAGAAACCAAGCCTAAAACCCCAAACAGCAAGTAATACAGAAACCCAGCCTAAAACCCCAAACAGCAAGCAATACAGAAACACAGCCTAAAACCCCAAACAGCAAGCAATACAGAAAACCTGAGGCAGGACAAAGCATTGTAACCCCAGGCTTGACAATGATAATTCGCCTGCATGTTTCTATTATTAATATCAGTTACTGATGTTATAGAGCCCAAGCCGACTGTTGTGTTTACTATTCCCTAACATCATACCCTTTAGGTCACATGTCAAACTCATTCCAACAAGGGCCAAATGTGCGAGTTTTAAGCTCCTCCTTTGGACTTGACTGATGTAAGGAACTCCCCTCACCTGGTTGTCTAGGTCTTAATTTAAGGAAAAAAAGAAAAACCAGCAGACACTAGGCCCTCCATGGAATGAGTTTGACACCCCTGCTGTAGGTCATCAGGTGAAATACTGCAACTTCTGCGTACATGCAGTGATAATAATAGATTTGACTATGTGTGAGGACTTACTATCATGGGACTCAGCCTTGTAATTAATACAAGGCTGTACAGTAGTAGTAATACAGTAGTTGCCAAGTCACAGCCATAGGCTGCAATAGGGAGCAGGGTCAGTGAGGTCGAGATACAAGTTCAAGGTGTGTGTCACGCGGGACTAGGTGGGTGAAAGAATCAGACGCAGAGAGAGAGCCGCTTGGGAAAAATATTCCTTTTTACTACTTCACAAAAAATGATAAGCCCGAACATACAGGGCGCAGAGAAACAGTTGCAAAACCCAAAACACACGCACGTAACCAAAAGACAATCCCGCACAAAACAAGGGCGGGTCAAACTCCTAAATATAGGGAAGCTCATTTACGAAACCAAAAAAACCACAGGTGCAACTAATCAGACAAAACAAACAGACAAACGAAAAAGGGATCGGTGGCGGCTAGTAGGACGGTGACGACGACCGCCGAGCACCGCCCGAACAGGCAGGGGAGCCAACTTCGGCGGAAGTCGTGACAGTGTGCTACATGTCTCAAAGTCAAGTTGTTGTTGTTTTGAATGTGTTGTGTGCTATGAGCCATTTGTCAAATAGCCTTTTCCATATCATGTAAATTTGATGAGCAATAAAGCTTTTTGAACTGAATTACATTGAGAAACAGCAGTAGTGTGGGATGGGGGATCAGACCAGTGGTAAACGATGAATGACTCTTGATGATGATCCAACATGAGAGGCCAAACAGGGTTCATTCTGAGCAGGGTGAGAGTGTGAGTAACCCTGTCACATTAGTGTAAATACACATCAGTCTATCTGAGGCGAGTCACTAACCAGAGGCCATGGTTGTGTTTTTCTCCACTAATTGACCAATCACATCAAATCTTTTTTCATCATATCTTTTTCAGAGCTGATCTGATTGATCAAAAGTGAAAAAAATATTAGAATTGGGCTGCCTGTCTAAACGCAGCCCATGTGTCTTTACATTCCTGTCTCCGTAAGATTCGGAACTCYCCGGAACAACACCTGAAAGATGCTATATTATCCATAAACATGATCAATTAATTAATTTGGTAATATCTTAAAAATATAAGCTTGCCAGTCGCGGGCATGAACTATGAAGCATTAGTGACCTATTTATTACTAACAGTTAACAATTTWATATGAATAATTATATGAATAATACCAATGGGATATTTAGTGCACATTAAAATGTGATCAATAATTTTAATTCAGACACATTTTAATCAGTTATCATCAGTGGCGCAGCGGTCTAAGGCACTGCATCTCAGCGCAAGAGGCATCACTACAGCCCCTGGTTTGAATCCAGGCTGTATCACATCCGGCCGTGATTGGGAGTCCCATAGGGCAGCGCACAATTGGTCCAGCATCGTCCGGGTTTGGCCGGGGTAGGCCGTCATTGTAAATAAGAATTAGTTTTTAACTCACTTGCCTATTTAAATAAAGGTTAAAATCATCCACAGAATGCAACCCACCATAGTGAAGAACAGTATACATTTTCTAAGTATTGTACCTTTAAAGGGCTCATAGCAAATAATTTCCTGAAATACAAAGGCAGCCTTCACACTACAGTGGTCTCTTTCTGCTATCAAGGAGGACCAGGACCAGAGGAGCCATGTTAGGCTGACTGAGATGCTGAACACAGGGGATCCTGTGTTGGGAGACCTGCTGCATTGCTCACGAGTTTGTTTGAGTGGCTTGAGCCACACACAGGAAACAGAATTCAACCGTTTCCTGATTCCAGGGCTTCCTGTCAACTTTGGGTTACAGGATCAATCGCAGCGATTCTTCTAGGCTTCTAACACATTCCAGTTTTATGGACAGACCCTGAGTATGTATAGCAGAAAGGTGCACAAGTCAAAAGGTACACAGAGGAGGTGTAAGGGGTTCTGAACTCTTGTGTTTCATTGGAGACTGTAGGCCAACACGTTTCGAGCGCGCACGCACACACACACACGCGCACACACACACACACACACACACACGCACACACACACATGCACACACACCCACACAGCTGATCATTTCACAGATTGTTCTGTGGTCTTGGTTCCTGTAACATCCACCTCAGTTCTACCACACAACAACAACTCACTACCCATAAAGAATTGACTCTATGTGGACGAACAGATCAAATATGATCAAACCACAGCATACACTCCCAGACAATAAACACATCATTAATGACAAACTTAGTAAATATAAATAACTGCGCTATAATAATATAAAATACTGCGCCGCATTTTATGCAAAAAAAAAATTGTACATTATATTATGTTATTTTAACAAGTAATACAAATAAATCTCGAAAAGATAGGGGTCAAAATGATTGGATCCCCGGTTTTCAATACTCCAGCACCCTCCCCTTGCGAGGATAACAACACTGAGCTGTTTTATGAGTTGGAGAACACATTGGGAGAGATTTTAGACCATTCCTCCATACAGAATCCTCCCAGTTCCTTGATGTCCTTCGTCTGCTCTTAACGACTGCCCTCTTCAATTCAAACCACGTTTTCATTGGGGTTCAAGTCCGGAGACTGAGATGGCCATTGCAAAATGTTGATTTTGTAGGCAACTAGTAATTTCTTAGTGGATTTTGATGTGTGCTTGGAGTTATTGTCTTGCTGGAAGACCAAGTTTCAGCCTCCTGGCAGAGGACACCAGGTATTTGGCTAAAATATCCTGGTACTTGGTAATGTTCATGACTCCATGGAACAATATGGGAAGCTGGACAATCATTTATAAAACATTACAGAAATGTTTTTCTTTCACTTCCTGAACACAGTGCACACAGATAAAATTATTCTAAACATAGACAACAGCTGCTAGTGGACAGGGTGGCAACGTGCAGGGAATGAAGATTCGGCATCTCTGTAGCCAATTAATCTGACCTGGAAGAGGTATAGTTGCTCATAGGCTGAGTGCCGGCTGGGGTCTTCGAGAAAGCCAATACTTTTTTAGGGGCAAGATGGAAGTCGAGGTTGGGGTATGCACACACCGCATCCCCTCTCTAGGTTCTTGGCCTGCACTGTTTTAGCTGAACACAATCAGAACTGTGGAGACCTGCTTGGAAGAGCCACCAAGAACGTCCAACAATAGCGAAAGATATGGGCCTTCTGTCTGTGCTATTAGAGTACAGTGCTCGACACGTGGGCTTGGGCTGAGGCACATTGCTACAACGTGTTTACTTTCGGACCAAAACACAGATTCTCATGCGGCCACACAGGCCATATGCCGATACACACCGCACAGTGCTATCGCCGTCAACGTTTCCGTAGGGCTCACAAAGGTCACGAAAACACTGCCTGCTCACCAATGTGTTGTCCCCTGGCACTTAACTATCAACAGGAAACATCTTTCACAGAACAGGAAGTGCTACTCTCTAATTGGGCCCTGTGTGATTCAGTGAGAACCTTCTTTCAGCCAATGGGAGAGCAGCTATTTTAAGGGGTATAAAAGGAGAGAGCATACTCATTGTATACAGTCATTCCAAGTTGTGCCTCCGCAAATCTCTTGGCTAATGTACTGTTTCTCCATTGCCTGTGTTTAAGGAAACGAAAGAGTCTGCTGGTAGCTTAGTCACTCTAATACAATGTTTCTCAAAAATAGTTCCAAAAGCCAAGATATGTTAGGCATCACTATAGTATGGTTGAATTTCACAGAAATCCACCAAATAGCTTTCTGCACTCCAATCGGACTCTATAACTTCATACAATGCAAGCAGATGTGCATACCACTGGTATTTGACTGGTGAGTGGCTTTATCTGGTCATAATTCCAATACATTACAAGGCTCTTCTTTAAAGCCCAAAGAGATGGACCTTGTGACCCTCTCTGAACATGGTGGCAGCATGATCAGCTTAACAGCTGGCAATTATCAAGGTCCATTGAAGTCTTCACATGATAACGTTCAAAATTCAGTATCGATTATGGTATTTAACAACTATAGTTAACTCTATGCTAGGCCTTATATTATCCAGGGCAACAATAGGATTGTAGCTACAGTATCACTGACTATAACAACTTCTTACTGTATACTGTCATTTCAGAGAGGGTATGTATGGTGGTAATCGACATTTCATTTGGAGACCACAGTGAAAACCAAAGAAGGATCGGATAAATCAAACGCAGGCTGTCTCGGAGCCTGTTAAAAGCTGCAGGCGTCAGAGTAAGATCTGTATACACAAGTCTTTCAACACAAGCAGAACTATGATCAGTAAGCTGCCAAACTACTTAGAAATCACTTCATCCCACTGTAACTACACCCCATGGCAACAGCAAAAACTCTTTATCAAAGGGGGAAATCCAAGCGCTGTTTTATTATTATGTTTTGCAGGCCTCACCATCCAAACCTTGAGTGGAAAAGCACCCCGACGCTGCCAAAAAATGCTAGTGACAGATTACGAAAGTGCCAGAGGGTATAAGGGGGGCTCTGACGAAGTTCCCCAATTAGCAAGAGACGCTGCCAAGAGACTAAGGGACTCGGAAGACGCCGGATACAAAACAATCACAACGTGCACGAACATTCCAAGAAAAGCACTGTTCATAATAACAATCACTGAGCGTTCCGTAATCAAGACGTGGCTGCCTTCCCTGCTGCGTCCTGCTCAGCTCGCAGCCTCCCAGTCTGTAAAACACACTGAAGTAGGCATCCAGGCCCAAAGCATACCCAGTACTTACAGTAATGACCAGATAAACACAATCTAAACACATACACGCTCAGATTGTGGTTAGGCCCTGGCTTCATTTGTTTAATCAGAATTGCCTTGATTTATTGGGTGCATTAGAGGCTCAGTGTTTTGTTTTGTCTTGTTTTGATATGTTTTTTTCTTCTTCATGGAATGAGTGATAGTGGGTGGGGACCATTGCAGGCTTTTTCCGATTTGCAACAAGATTGGGTTCTGTTCTGTAAAAGACTAACATGGAAATTATTTATATTTCTCTCATATGTGATATCGGACAGGAAATACTTTCAAAAGAGATATCAAGTCTCTATGTAGCCTCAATTATGCTATTTAATAGGTCTACTAATACGAATAGGATGTGAACCTTCTCAATAATAACTCRGGGGTTGAATTCCCAAAGGTTTTTAGATGAGTCTCTCAAGAACCAAAAATATGTGTGCCCTAAAATATATATTAGTTGTGAGTGGGTGGACCTGAAATACACTTGGTTCCTTTACTATTTATACAGTATTTTTACAAGTGGACTTCCAAAATGAAGAAAGTAAACAAAGATGAAAGCATAAGAGACCGTAGCGCCATTTTTTATTTAGAGGAAAGCTAAAGATACCCATATTTTTAGACGTACCCAAGAGCACAAACACACATGACATTAGCCCACACAATAACACACAGTAGCATCCTCTGAAATACAAGTTTTACTCAAAGCATACCTCATATGGAGAAGAGACCATCTGGGTACAAAATTTGGTTCCAGGTTTAAAAATCCTGATATACCAGTACAGAGGATAAAACACAGATATATGCTTTAAGTACAGTCAGGAGGATATGGAGGTACAAGAGAATAGAGTATGAAGCCCAGGTTTGAGGTCTGGGGTCGTCAGAATAGTTGGAACAACCCTCCTAAGGGATGTGGAGGTTGCCTTGGTGGAGTGGAAAGCAGTGCGGGCTACTGGGACTTTGCATCCCACTATATTGACCTACAACTGGACCCAGGAATTTCTACTGCACTGACTAATCTTTGCCGACCCCTGTCCCTGAACAGGGTCACTTTCTGTGACCTCCACTTTGGTACCGTAACATGTAAAACATTGACCCAGGTTGTGCTTCACTGCGTATGTGTGTATGAGTGCACACGTGCCTGTGTGTGTGTGGGTGTGTGTGTGTGTGTGTGTCTGTCCACAGCGGTTCCCTTGTCTCAGTGTTTGGCAGTAGTCCATGCGCGATGTCTGGAGCGCTGCCAACTCTTCTGGCACGCGATTCCCTCCACACTCTCTGGTGGTGCGGCCATTGCCCCAGCAGATCTCTGACTAGGCCTCAAGGTTAAGGTGATGAATGTGCTTTAGTGAAACTGACAGCATCTTACAAGAGAGCGAGGCCCCATTCAGGCTACGTCATTGAGGCAGACAATGTGTTCCCAGCAGCTTTATGTGGCATGTTTGGATGTTTTCTGGCAGAGGCAACAGGTGAGAGAGATGTATGTATGTCATCTCGTACCGTTTTAACAACTGAGGTTATAATTATAATGTATATAATGAGGATATGCTAAATTACTGTAGCACATGAACCCATTTACATGCCTGTATAACATGTGCACACACTCGTTGTGGTCAACACTTACATACAAGTGCCTTACAGGTCCTTACAGAGGTTGTGAAAAGTCACAAACAGGCTAGGACAAAAGCAATCCTTGATATTACAAGGTCAGGTTTTTCTCTCTGATACTTACACACAAGAAAGTTTAAGAACGTACGCTGAGTGTCCAAAACATTAAGAACACCTTCCTAATATTGAGAAGGCCTCCTTTTGCATTCAGAACAGCCTCAATTCGTTGTGGCATGGACTCTACAAGCTGTCGAAAGTATTCCACAGGGATGCTGGCCAATGTTGACTCCGATGCTTCCCCAGCTTCGGCTGGATGTCCTTTGGTTGGTGCACCATTCTTGATACACATAGGAAACTGTTGAGCTTGAAAAACACAGCAGCATTGCAGTTCTTGACACAAACCGGTGCGCTTGGCACCTACTACCATACCCCGTTCAAAGGCACTTAAATATTTTGCCTTGCCCATTCACCCTCTGAATGGCACACATACACAATCCATGTCTCAACTGTCTCAAGGCTTAAAAATCCTTCTTTACCCTGCCTTCTGCACTTCATCTACACTGATTGAAGTGGATTTAACAGGTGACATCAATAATGGATCATAGCTTCCCCTGGATTCACCTGGTCAGTATACAGTGCATTCGGGAATGTATTCAGACCCCATGACTTTTTCACATTTTGTTACGTTACAGCTATACAGTTATAAAATGGATTAAATTGTTGTTTTTTTGCTCATCAATCTACACACAATACCCCATAATAACAAAGCAAAAACTAGTTTTAGAAATGTTTATATATAACATTTACATAAGTATTCAGTTTTTTCCTCAGTACTTTGTTGAAGCACCTTTGGCAGCAATTACAGCCTTGAGTCTTCTTGGGTATGACGCTACAAGCTTAGCACACCTGTATTTGGAGAATTTATCTCATTCTTCTCTGCAGATCCTCTCAAGCTCTGTCAGGTTGGATGGGGAGTGTCGCTGCACAGCTATTTTCAGGTCTCTCCAGAGATGTTAGATAGGGTTCAAGTGTGGCCTGTGGCTGGGCCATTCAAGGACATTCAGAGACGTGTCCCGAAGCCACTTCTGCATTGTCTTGGCTGTGTGCTTAGGGTCGTTGTCATGTTGGAAGGTGAAKCTTCGCCCCTGTCAGAGGTCCTGAGCACTCCGGAGCAGGTTTTTTATCAAGGATCTTTCTGTACTTGGTGCTGTTCATCTTTCCGTCGATCCTAACTAGTCTCCCAGTCCCTGCCACTGAAAAACATCCCCACAGCATAATGCTGCCACCACCATGCTTCACCGTAGGGTTGGTMCCAGGTTTCCTCCAGACGTGACTCTGGCATTCAGGCCAAAGAGTTCCATCTTGATTTCATCAGACCAGAGAATCTTGTTTCTCATGGTCTGAGAGTACTTTAGGTGCCTTTTGGAAAACTCCAAGCGGGCTGTCATGTGCCTTTTACTGTGAAGTGGCTTCCATCTGGCCACTCTACCATAAAGGCCTGATTGGTGGAGTGCTGCAGAGATGGTTGTCCTTCTGGAAGGTCCTCCCATCTCCACAGAGGAACTCTGGAGATCTGTCAGAGTGACCATCGGGTTCTTGGTCACCTCCCTGACCAAGGCCCTTCTCCGCCGATTTCTCAGTTTGGCCGGGCAACCAGCTCTAGGAAGAGCCTTGGAGGTTCTAAACTTTTTCAATTTAAGAATGATGGAGGCCTCTGTGGTCTTGGGGACCTTCAATGCTGCAGTAGTTTCTTGGTACCCTTCCCCAGATCTGTGACTCGACACAATCCTGTCTCGGAGTTCTACAGACAATTCCTTCGACCTCATGGTTTGGTTTTTGTTCTGACATGCACTGTCAACTGTGGGACTTTATATAAACAGGTGTGTGCCTTTCCAAATCATGTCCAATCAATTGAATTTACCATGTCCAATCAGGAAACAACTCAAYGATGATCAATGGAAACAGGATGCACCTGAGCTCAATTTCGAGTATCATAGCAAAGGATCTGATTACGTTTGTAAATAAGCTATTTCTGTACTTTATGGGGTATTGTGTGTAGATTGGTGAGGGGGAAAAAACTATTTAATACGTTTTTAGAATAAGGCTGTAATGTAACAAAATGTGGAAAAAGTCAAGGGGTCTGAATACTTTCCGAGTGCACTGTATGTCATGGAAAGAGCAATGTTTTTCCACTCAGTGTATGTTCCAGGAAAGTAAATACTTTGTCTATCACTCCAATATTAGATCTCACTCTGAAGCACTGGCAGCAGACAAGCCACAGGGTGTGCAATAACTGTGATTGGCAGGCCTTAAACTGGATGACCCTTACATTTGACCATCGAAATCACTCTCTGTCCGTCACCAAGTGTCATCTTCACTGTCAGCCAACCTCCGTCTGCATTAGGCATCGTAGAGACTCCATGGCATACATTTTAATGGGGAAGTCCAGTTACTCATCCTAAAGTTTAACTGGAGGGCAAAACTGTGTTGCACCCAACGTTCCTCAGAAAGGGAACTGATAGTATTGATAAATCGTTACTCATGAAGACCAACGAAAAATATAGTTCAGCATGTCACAACAGGGGTTCCTTATAACATTTGCTGTTTTTCTCATCTTTGGTAATGAACACACTACACAAACAAAAGTGCTTTGGCACAGGTTTGTATAACCGCAAGTGCACAGATTCACGTCCCCGTTTCTTCAACTTTACAAACCACAGTGGAGCTTCACTTTGAAGGCAGGCAGGCTAGGTCACCCTGTTGTTCTGGGTTGTGGCAGGTGTGGCCTACCAGTGTGGTGTACAGAATACTATGCAGATGGGCCCATCAACACTCCCTGCATACACCCAACTCTCAGCTTCTCTGTACTCCGGCTGCATGGTGAGGATCAACAGATTTCTAAGAAACAGCACCCCTGCAGCAAAAACATCACACATCTACCTTCAGTTCACAACACTGATTTGTACTGTAGTATCTCATCTCAAAACAAATTACTGTGATTTGTGAGGTACTAATGGGTAAAGGCATTTTGTATGAATGGATTTTCCAACCAACATCAGTTCAGTTGACTTTGGTAAATAACAAAATTAAAGAAGTCTACATTCCTACCAGAGACATGTCATGCTTGATATGTATGGGCAGCTCATGGTTCACAAACTCTATCAAATGAGCAAATACATATGTTACTATGTATGATGTGGTAGAAGTGAACAGTGTTGTTACATGGAGGGGGTCATGTTGAGCTCACCGCCATCTGTCTGTTAACTATGTGGAGTGACTTCACTGGGACGTCAAGAGATGCTCGCACAGATAAAGTATGATGTAACATTCTGGGGGAAAAGAGCAAGAAAAAGAATAGTGAGAGTGAGGAGGGCCAGATGAGTAAGGGAGGTGCAAGTGAGGGTTTGTTTATTGAGGATATGGGTCGTCATGGTTACAGAGGGGGAAACCCACACAGCTGTTAGCAAGTGAGAGAGTGTGTGTGTGTGTGTGGGGGGGGGGTGTCTCCTCCAGGCTCCTGGCTGACGATTGGCTCTGAGGAAGGGGGGGCCAATGGCAGGCCCTCACTGGTTTCATCATGCGAGGGGCCCTAATGCGCTGCAGATGTGGAACCAACAGCTGACAGCCAGGATGGAGCAATCCCCATTCTACTCCTGCTGCTCTTCTCTCCCCACTCCTCACTCCCCAACCCTCTACTCCCTTCTCCCCTCTTAGCTCTCAGTGGGATGCCAATCCCAGGCTTTGTTTGCTCGGCCAATGAGCCCCGGATTCAGTTGTGTTTAAATGCTATACAGCCAGATGCTTTCACTCTCATACTGTAAACACGTGTACAATACAGTCACAAACATCCACATGCGTTTACACATCCAAAACACACTCACATATACATACTTCCATATACATTTGTAAATGACTAAAAACASCTGTATACATGCAGTGTTTCTCCAACCATGACTTGGGCAGGATGCCATGCCCCACTACCAACCCCCAGTCCCACCTAGTTTAGTTGCCCCTGACCAAATMACTAGTGGTTTCAGTTGAAAACCTTACTGTGCAACCCAGGAAGTTGTTTTCGGGCCTATAGTATATGCCCCCACCTAGGGGGAAAGTATAGGGGAACACTGAAGTCCCTACCAGGAGGTCTGTGTAAGGTTAGCCACAGGTACTGAGAAATACTGAATGCAGAGCAGCCAACCAAGGCGTACAACCCAGAGAAGCGCACCTGTTGCTCCCTTTTGGCACGTCAAGGCCTTGTTTGACTTGAACCAAGCAAAACAACTCTTACCTGACCCTTTAAACTTTCACAATATGGTTGAGTGCCAGTTAAAAACACAGTCAGTCCTCTAACCAACCATATGTGAAGCCTCAGGGAGGGAGAAGGCTCTGCGCGCTGCGCCCATACAGCTACAGTACAGATCCTCTCTCTGTACCAGCCTGTGGAAGCCTCCACTTCTCAGTGCTTGCATAACCACCAGCTGTTACACACAACAGTAAACACTGCCTCAGTGACTACAGGTCGTCTTTCTACTTGTCATCCTTTCCCATGCTATTACCAAGCTACTCTTCGATTTGAATTCTTCAGCTGTTTTGGCCTATTGGCCAGGCCGTTACTGTGAACGTGAACATGTTTTTAAATGACTTTCCTTGTTACAGATCGGTTGATAATTAGAGAAACAAGCTGAGAGGAGCAGAGATGACTAAGGCTAGCCTGTGTTATTCCAGCCTCTGGAAGGTTCTTTATAGAATAGTCTTTTGGTGCACCTATCACCAAAATAAAAGACTTGTTCAGGAGATAACTGGTGTTGTCCAACAGTTCTACCAAGCTGAGATGAAAGTGTGAAAAATGTGTTGTAGCAGGTTAGGGTAAGTACGACATTTTCAAAAACAAACAAAATAGTTCCTGGCCGGGACGCCGAGCATAATTGCGCAACAGGGTTGCGGTCCAGTCTAAGGAATTGTATCAAAATTCCAATTCAAGAAAGAACTAATCCTGATCAAATTAAATGGCACTCTTCAATAATTTAACTAATTAGAATTATTTCAATTCACCTGACAAATGGACTTGACCGCAAGCCCACTGCAGGTCTCCAACAGAACAGCCCCACTCCTATCCCAGCAGGTTCCATTCCAGATAGCTGGCATCCACAGGGTGATTACGGTTGGCCCTGTCCCTGGGCCCTGTCTGTGGTGGAGTACACTGGGTAATGGCTGCCTGTAAAGACTGGGGCTTTAGCAGAAGGGGGTTTGGATCCCTCACACTTCCTCTTGGGAGACCAGCTCCAAACAAAACAACAGGTGCTACTGGCGAGTCCCAAACCACTAATCAGCACTTTGCAATAAAATATGTTCCACTTCTTCTAAACCAGAGAGAGATATTTGACTCATTTGAACAGGCTTTACAACTCAGCTCAACTGTTTTCTGTGTGGCTGCTCTCTCTTTCTCTCAGTGTCGCCCACAAAGCAGCTTTCCTGCTGTCTGTTTACTCACACCATGAGTAAGACTGGGTCCTTGCACAACCTCAAAGTCACGTTGCTTTTCCCCTCTTCTCTCTTCTCTCTCTTTTTGATTTTCTCTTCAACGGCACCTAGAGATTCCATTGTGCTGACTGTGTGGAGTTGATAAGTTAAAGCAGTGCAGTGAATGGATGGGTGGTATGGCTAAACAGGAGCCAGTGAGAGGAGGAATAACAATGAATTAGTGGCGAAGAAGGCTGGTAGAACAGTCCTAAAAAGGAACCACTGTCAAACATGCTTGTTTTTCTGCATGACTGTGGACAGCAGCCTGGCCACAGCTCTGGCTCTAGGGCATTACAACACTTCACTAAGTCACAGAGTCCATTCATTGGTCTACACATCCTAGCATCATAGGAAAACAAAAGGCCAGAAGACAAAACAGAGAACTAGGAATGTGATAGATGATGTTTTATTTATTCCATTTTAACAAACAGATGGACTTGAATCTCTCTTTCTGCTGGACCACAAGCATGTTATATATGCTGGGACCTCCTGGTTTTGTCTGACTTAAGAGACATCATTACATTTTAGTAATTTAGCAGACGTTCTTATCCATTCATAGGGGCGGCAGGTGGTTAGTGGTTAGAGCGTTGGGCCAGTAACCGAAAGATTGCTAGATCAAATCCCCGAGCTGACAAGGTAAAAATCTGTCATTCTGCCCATGAACAAGGCAGTTAACCCACTGTTCTTAGGCCGTCATCGTAAATAAGAATTTGTTCTTAACTGACTTGCCTGGTTAAATAAAACAATAAAACAAATCATCCTAAGTTAGCTAAATGAGACAACACCTCACAATTGTATCATGCAAGGGGACTTCGATTACTCATTCTGGGTTAAAGGGTGAGGTTTTTGGGGTGTTGTTGAGGGGCTGGGTGTAACAATATTGAGAAGAGAACAGAAAAAACAGTTGTGCTCCTGCAGTCAAACACGATTCATGTGCAGAAGAATCGTTGAGAAGGAAGTGGTMGTATAGTACAAGAGGAAAACACCATAGATGCATTTTTTTTAACTTTTCACCTTTGAAAGAAAACAAATGTTGAGTTGTGCAACCAGTTGGATTACAAGTCTTAGTAGTGTCTTATCAGACCTGACTTTGACTATAAACTCAAGCTACTTTACTGTTGTACAGAAACAGCACCAGTACTCTGACTTGCATGGAAATAAGGCACAAATCAAATCCTAGGCACTCAAAATAAATCTCAGACAGCCAAACACTGGGTGTGACAATTTGCTTGGTTGCACTTTTGAAACCGTTTCACTGACAAATCTGGAGCTTGTTAACTCATTTTGAAAGAGGTAAAAGGCGTTTCAACAATAACTACAGTTGGGACTTAAGGTGTGATTATGACTACTGATTGTACAGGGATTTTTGGTAACTGTCTACCACGTATTATACAGAAGTAGGATCTTCATTTATACCAGTTTGCTACAGAATAAAATAATCCTGCATCAACAGGAAATATGAATTATTATGGGGATTCTAATTAATGGACATTTTTTCTAGGGGTTGACACATTGTCTGCAGGGGAAAATCAAGTCCGAAATGTCAAAGTAGAAACTAGCTTCAAACTTAAGAAGCCTTCATAAACCTCAAATACACTACAAGTTTTAAATGTCCATTGTTTTCAGTAGGCATATTATCAATAGCCGTTACAGTCAGTCCCAGTCAGACTTGGTGGAAAAGGGCAGACCAGTTGTGACTCCACTACATTGGGGCAAGCATCTAAAGACTGACATGACTAATGGAACAGAATCTGTGGAGCGTTGAGGGAGGTGGACAGCAGAAGCCATTAAGGTCTTGTAGCTATGATAYTGTCACTTTCCAGATCCTCACAGCAAAGGTTAACCAACCAAGACCATATAATCGATGGCTACAAAAGACCGATGAGACCTGTGAACTATGTCCTATAGCAGTGCATGCTGTTACCAAGCTCCCAGCTTTTGAATGAGAAAAACGTTCCCCTGCACACACACAAGGAGAGCATCCCGTGATTATATCATGGTTAACATACCATGGTTATATCACAGAGGTACTTGAACGCTAACATCACAGCATAATGAATACAAGACTGTGGATTGATGATGTCAGAGGTTAAGATCCTACAGTGAAGGACATTTGATACCATATAAACAGCGAGAGATGGGGCCAAATACCTTTAACCGTTTTAGATCAATACTGGAACAAGAAGGGACCAGCTGCACAACACTGATCCAAGATAACACACAGCCAGACACTAGCTTAGCGACTAAGCCAAAAAATGCACAAACATACAGCAATGGCCCTCTGTGCCTGAGAGAGAGAACTGTGGCGATTCAACACTCCTTCAAGAGGAGTTAAGTCATTGCTTGTTTACCAAGGTGAGGCAGATTAAGCATGCAGGGAAGAAAAAAGGCCTCTCTGCTTTCTATCAAAGAAGGAAAATAATCTCCTATCTGTGAATATTTCAGAAAGGAAACATTGATGGTTTCATAACCTCCTACGGCGTTCAAAGCCACACTCCTTAAAGCTAGTTTATAGAAGAGGTGCACCGTGCACAAGAAAATGTGTAGGTTTGCTGAATTTCCCACGCCAACAAGAGGAAATTTAGTGGCTATTTCATAAKTCCAAAAAAGATCACATTAGATAAGAATCAACTTTGATTTGACCCCCTAATAAGTGATCAGAATGTAATAGGAATCAAGAAAGTATTGGGAGTGGATTCTTGTTTTCTCACATAAAGGATAAAACACAAAGTGAGGGTGTCATGAGTCAGCAAGCAAGGCCAACTGTTTAACATGTCTCCTGCCTTGTTTTGATTTCCTCTCATTCACCTTATAAGGCCCTGACATTACAGGCCAATTTGGGGGCTTTATAGTCATAACAAACGTCAGTTACACCAGTAAGCATGACAGGACGGGTGTAGGCTACTCACTTTCATCTCTGGTGTGTTTTGACTTTTTAACTTCACGACCAAAACACACACATCACGGTGGCCGCCAGACATGCAACTACCACTTCACCAGACAGGTTGATTGAGAAGATCTTAGTGTAGTTACAGTAACACCATTAAGACAACGTCTCTCCTCTCCTCCACTGTGTACAGTACTGTCCCCTGTCCCGTCATCCAGACAGTAAATTATCCCCTAATCACTGATCTGGGACGGGCTCTGCAACAGGAAAATACTGATGCGTTCTAGATGAAAGAGGAGACCAGAGCTATGAAAGCCCCCAGAAGCAGGGAAAAGAGCATGTTTGGCTGTTTGAAGTCATCAAATGATGACGTTGATGTGAGCAGTAATGTGAGGCTGAGGTTCGACTGTAGAAGCTGAGCTGCTGCCGTCCGGCCCCCCATCTAGAGACTGCGTAATTACCCCCACTAATAAAACTGGCTGTCTACTGGCGGCATGAAGGCAACACGGACGCCTAATGAATTGCTCAGAGGAACACCCACCGCTTTAAACAGCGCTGCTACTGTAGTGACACCAGTTTGTGTGTGTGTGTGTGTGTGTGTGTGTGTTGTGTGTGTGTGTGTGTGTGTGTGTGTGTGTGTGTGTGTGTGTGTGGTGTTGTGTGTGTGTGTGTGTGTGTGTGTGTGTGTGTGTGTGTGTGTGTGTGTGTGTGTGCATGCGTGCGTGTGTGCGCAAATGTGTGGCATGTCCTGAGCATTCATTTTGCATTCCTAATTTTATTATGTTATTTGGACCTTCCACCGGTATACTTTGACTTGTCTGCAACCTCCATATCCTCTTTGCTGAGCCATGGTTTCAGTTGAAACTGAATTTAGGGGAAATTTGAAGGGCTCTTCTCGATTTCCAAATATGACTAGGCAGTGTTTTGTGATCTATAGACTGACACATCAAACACTAATGGCTCTAGATCTGCAAGTACCAGCATACATCTGTTCTATCAACACCAAAGCATGTCTAAATCTGTTTCTCACCCACAAATGTATTTAAAATCAATACGAAATATAACGTCCATACTCAGTATTTCAACTTTCCAGCTCATTCGCGGTTCTTTACAACACTGATTTTTTGGGGGGCATGTTGGATAAACCTATTGACCAGAGAAAGAAGAGAAGGAAGAAGAGAATCTTTTAGGAGAAAGACAACCAAGCATCCTGCCCCACAAAAAGAGATGCTTTCCTTTTTCTTACCAAAAGAGACAAACACAGACAGACTAACTGGTGCTTTACAGTTCCCAGGTTGTCATGTAGCACTGCTCCTACCCACTATTATACCCGGTCCAAATGTTCCATGGCTGAAAAACAATAACATGCCATTATGTGTGTGTTTGAAGCCCTAAAGCCACCCACCTGCAGCTCAGTCTGTTTTTATCCCATATGCTCCCTGTGTTTGGACTGTGAGACCACCCTGGAAAAATCCCCATTTACATTGTTACATTACCACGACATTGGACGTTTCCTGACCTGTGGCTATGGACTAGGATACCCACCAAGCAGTAAATTACATGCAGTACCAAMATGGTCTTTGCATTCTCACCTAGGTCCTATCCACTCTTAGAAAAAAGGGTTCCAAAACAGTTCTTTGCATGTCCCCATAGGAGAACCCTTTTTGGTTCCAGTTGTAACTCTTTTGGGTTCCATGTAGAACTCTCTGTGGAAAAGGGTTCTACCTGGAACTAAAAAGTATTATTCAAAGGGTTATCCTATGGGGACAGCCGAAGAACCCTTTTAGGTTCTAGATAGCATAATTTTTTCTATGTTCTGTCTCAAAACTACTAGCATAGCATACAATGCTCTCTCAATGGTGGTGAGTGTGGGTTTGTGGGAATAGAATACACAGTGTGCACCAACTCAACCATTGGTGTACTGATAATTCTGCTTTAAAGAACATTCAAATTATGCAAAAATYTATTTTAATTCTATAGGTAAAGTTCCTGTAAAGGTGTTCATGGCGGTTTTCTTCTTAACAGTGCCTATTTGTGAATTATCTGGTAAACATCTATGTGCATGGAGTGTGAAGCGTTGGGCGTGTGTCAGAAAGCCAGAAAGCCTGCCCACCAAGCAAAGGGGCCTAGTTGTGAAACCCTTTCGTGGTTTGACAGACCACACATCCTGTATCTGCTGCTACACTGCAAACCAGGTCGCTCAAATCGCTGTTCGAAACACTGTTGTGTGCCGTGAAGAAGTGTGAAACGATGATACCAGAGGTTGCTTGGTCTGACCGAGCAGAGCTCAACCGCAGAGGCATCTGGATTCACCACTCACAGTGAAAGGCACAGGTTTAACAAGCGAGCCTCTGTCACAGTTTCATTTTCTTAGTTGGTTCCAACGGAACGCCAAACAAGATTAGTCCCTTTTTTTTGTTGCACTGTTCAACTGTTTTGTATGACACAGCATGTCTCCACAGACTCTGTTTGCCTTTTGGGGTGCTATCTAGATCCGAAAAGGGTTCTTCGACTGTCCCCATAGGATAACCCTTTTGGTTCCAGGTAGAACCATTTTGGTTTCAGGTAGAACCGTTTTGGGTTCCATATAGAACCCTTTCCACAGAGGGTTCACATTAAACTCAAAAAGGTTCTTTCTGGAACCAAAAAGGGATCTCCTATGGGGACAGCCGAAGAACCCTTTTGGAACCCTTTTTTCTAAGCGCGTACTACAGTATGCTCATGAAAAGGACATGGATAGTTGGCTACAACCTGGCTTCAAATATTAGATGTAACATCATCCATTTTAATCTGTTACATTCCTATTAGTATGATATGGTACGTTTGGTATGGTTACATAAGACAGAAGGTTACTTAGGCCAAAAATGGGAGGTTGGTCAGGGAGGATAGGTGGGTCTAGAAACCATTTTCATTTTTGAATCACATCAAGGACTACTTACTACTTTTTAGCTACTTTGCAACTTTTGTATTTATTTATTTCACCTTTATTTAACCAGGTAAGCTAGTTGAGAACAAGTTCTCATTTGCAACTGCAACCTGGCCAAGATAAAGCAAAGCAGTTCGACACATACAACAACACAGAGTTACACATGGAATAAACAAACATACAATCAATAATACAGTAGAAAAATCTATATACAGCATGTGCAAATGAGGTAGGATAAGAGAGGTAAGGCAATAAATAGGCCATGGTGGCGAAGTAATTACAATATAGCAATTAAACACTGGAATGGTAGGATGTGCAGAAGATGAATGTGCAAGTAGAGATACTGGGGTGCAAAAGAGCAAGATAAATAAATAAATACAGTATGGGGATGAGGTAGATTGGATGGGATATTTACAGATGAGCTATGTACAGGTGCAGTGATCTGTGAGCTGCTCTGACAGCTGGTGCTTAAAGCTAGTGAGGGAGGTAAGAGTCTCCAGCTTCAGAGATTTTTGCAGTTTGTTCCAGTCTTTGGCAGCAGAGAACTGGAAGGAGAGGCGGCCAAAGGAAGAATTTGCTTTGGGGGTGACCAGTGAGATATACCTGCTGGAGCGCATGCTACGGGTGGGTGCTGCTATGGTGACCAGTGAGCTGAGAAGGCGGGGCTTTACCTAGCAGAGACATGTAGATGACCTGGAGCCAGTGGGTTTGGCGACGAGTATGAAGCGAGGGCCAGCCAACGAGAGCATACAGGTCGCAGTGGTGGGTAGTATATGGGGCTTTGGTGACAAAACAGATGGCACTGTGATAGACTGCATCCAATTTGTTGAGTAGAATGTTGGAGGCTATTTTGTAAATGACATCGCCAAAGTCGAGGATCGGTAGGATGGTCAGTTTTACGAGGGTATGTTTGGCAGCATGAGTGAAATAGGAAGCTGATTCTAGATTTAATTTTGGATTTGATATGTTTAATGTGAGTCTGGAAGGAGAGTTTACAGTCTAACCAGACAACTAGGTATTTGTAGTTGTCCACATATTCTAAGTCAGAACCGTCCAGAGTAGTGATGCTGGACGGGCGGGCATGTGCAGGCAGCGATTGGTTGAAGAGCATGCATTTAGTTTTACTTGCATTTAAGAGCAGTTGGAGGCCACAGAAGGAGTGTTGTATGGCATTAAAGCTCATCGCGAGGCAATCATTTGAGAAACCAAGGCTGTTGAGTCTGCGAATAAGAATGGTGTGATTGACAGAGTCGAAAGCCTTAGCCAGGTCGATGATTACGGCTGCACAGTAATGTCTCTTATCGATGGCGGTTATGATATCGTTTAGGACCTACACTGAACTAAAATAAAACACAACATTAAACAATTTCAAAGATTTTACTGAGTTACAGTTCATATAAGAAAATCAGTCAATTATTTTTCCACTCCTCAATTGTCCAGTGTTGGTGATCGAGTGCCCAGTGGAGCCGCTTCTTCTTGTTTTTAGCTGATAGGACTGGAACCCGGTGTGGTCGTCTGCTTCAATAGCTAATCTGTGACAAGGATCGACGAGTTGTACGTTCCGAGATACCGTTCTGCGCCGTTATTTGTCTGTTTGTGGCCCGGCTGTTAGCTGGCACGATTCTTGCCGTTCTCCTTTGACCTCTTATCAAAGAGCTGTTTTCGCCCACAGGGATGACTGGATGGTTTTTGTTTGTCACAACATTCTCGGTAAACCCTAGACACTGTCGTGTGTGAAAAGCCCAGGAGGATGGACGTCTCTGAGATCCTGGATCCGGCGCACCTGGCAACGACGACCATACCACGCTCAAAGTCACTTAGGTCACTCGTTTAGCCCATGTTAATGTTCAACAGTAACTGGATGCCTGTCTACCTGCTTTATATAGCAATCCACGGCCACGTGACTCACTGTCTAGGAGTGCTCCTTTTTCTTGAACAGGGGGAAATGTACCTAATAAACTCTCCAGTAAGTGTATATTAGAAGGGACCTAACTTGTTGCAGCTAAGTATAGATAGAAGTTGGCGAAAGCCGCAAACCGTGATAAGTCTAGTAACACACAGCGTCATGCAGCACAAGAGGAGGAATGTTAATTGGTAAGATTTTAGTAGGATGGCAGTGGTGATTAAGGAGAGTGGGGACAGGTGTGGAGGCTCATTAGCGATGAGTTACAGCTGACGCTTGTTGAGGAGCTGCGTTCAAGGCAACTAGTTAAAAGGGTTGCAACAGGTGTAGAAGCTGATTGGCAATTAGTAGCAGCTGGTGCTTGTTGAGTTGCTAGGGAGCTGCGTTCAAGGGAACTAGTTAAAGTGTTGCGTTCAAGTCTGGTCCTCTCTCCTGAAATTCTTGTTCACCACGTGTCAAACTTATTCCACAGAGGGCCGAGTGTCTGCAGGTTTTCACTCCTCCTTTAGTGTTGAGCAATTATGGTCACTAATTAGTTAAGAACTCCCCTCACCTGGTTGTCTAGGTCTTAATTGAAAGGAAAAACCAAAAACCCACAGACACTAGGCCCTCCGTGGAGTGAGTTGACAGCCCTGCTTAACACCATTAAAAGTGGAGTCAAAACAAGAGTCAAAGTGCGATAGGCCTACCTCTGGTACGTCAAACTGAAAAGTGTCTCATTCATAACTTAACAACAATCACCATGCCGCACACATTGGAGAACAAACTGAATGTACATTAGAAGAGTTATTCAACCATTCTTGGAGGAAAAAATAAGTCACATTTAATAAGTCACAGATCTCCAGGCTTCAACAACAGTTTCCTCTTCACAAGGTGCAGTAGCTGTATTTGTGAAGGAAAGAATAACGTGGGGGTGCCACACAAAGAGATGGGAAACTCTATGTCTCATCCACATGTGTCCAACAGAAGTGTGCCTGGCCTTTAAAAAATACTTAACTCTGGAAAATAGCACACCTATCTGATCCCAGTAAGGATGGGGAACACTATGAGCATAGATTTTTCCATGATGCACTCCAAACAGAGTATACTCCCAGAGACCCACCTGAAAGACATGGAATAACTAATTTGATGGGGACAGATGGTAAAGTTTGTTCCATCGGCTTTTACTTATGGTTTCTCATCCGATTCCCTGATTCTGTCTCTATGTCACCAAGATTCCAATTTAATTCAGCTGTTATAAATCCTCAGATTCAAATTTGGGCATTTGAATCCGTAATGATACCTCACTTCGGGCTTAAATGACATAAACTGAGAAAAACAATGGATTGGCTGGAGTTTAAATGGAATGGACACAAGCTATGATATAAGGTATTAAAGCATACAATTTTGAAGTGACACAGTTCACAGATATTGCTCAATTGAGCTTTATGACATGAATGGTGAAAATAAATGTAAATGTGTGAGTGCTTTCCATGGCAACAGGAAACAATACCCTTCTAGTGAAACCTGCTTAGTGCTGACTACAGTAATACATCTTTGACAGAGGTTAATTTTGTCCAACTTAATATAGACTTAATATACTCAAGGTAAAATAATACACTGTGAAATAAAGATCTCTTTGAATATATATATATATTTTTTAAGTACAGTAAACCACAACGAACATCCTTGTTATGACTTGCTCTTGACTTGTGGCGTTTTGACACGTATGAATACCTTGACAATGATAGGGATGACCAAGTAGGAAAATATTGTACTATCAAAGGATGTCTCAAGTAGCATTTGGAGGAGTATCCCACTAAAAGAATCAAGGAGTGTTGAAAAATTCCTCCTCCTCTGTGCCAAGGAATGTCTCCTTAATTTGTGGATTGGTAACATCAGTTTATTAGGTACAGAAACGCAATAGTGCATTACAAGCAGTAATCGTACAATGGTGAGTTCAAAGTGGGAATAAAAAATAACCTGTGTTTGAGACCAGGCTARAATATTTATACAGCTGGCACAGTTTAAGGCGACATGTTCGAGTGTGTGCGAGTTTGCGGTCTGCGTTGTGTATAAAAACCCTGTGGCCTGCCTCTGCTTTAGAAACTCAACTCTGCATTGTAACAAGTCGCTCTGTAATTCCCGCTCCTAAATAAAAAGGAAAGACTGTTTTTGGCAGATCCTCCGGCAATCCTGTGGTTTCGAGACTTAGAACGGAGGGGAATCTAGAACGTTGAAATTACACGAACACTGCCAGGTTCAACTCCAAAACATTTCAACCTAGGCTTATGATTTCCTATTCTAATGGTTGAAACCCTTTTGCTTTGTTCCTCTTTGTATAATAAAGACCCAGGTCCACGACACAGTATTGCTACAATGGCTGTCCAAAACAAAGTGATGAAGTTATTGCCTTTTGACTGGATCATAGTTCTCTCTCCGGCCTTGAAATCAGCATCATGGAAAGGATCATATGAGGATCCCATGGAAAGGATCATATGAGGAACCCCAATTTCGTGTGTTTGCAGTAACACCATAGCATGGCGTGATCATCACTATGGGAGGAGGTCACACAGAGAAACTGACTGACTCAGCCAAACACATCAACAACACAGCCCCCAGGCATGATGGCAAGATGTCGTGAACTGGGCCTGAAAAAGTTCATATAGAACTTGTACATTGTTGACACGCAACTCTGAGAGCAAACATAAGGAAAACTGAAAAAGAGTAAGTCTGTCTGTTTTCATTACTTCAATAGAAGGCCCCTTTTCACCACACGAGAATAAACACATTTCCAACAGCCAGGATTACGGTATGTATCCGTGGTGCAACAAGACCTGTATGATTTGAAGTGTTAACAGCTAATGAATTGTCTTATTCTCCCCAGTGAATAACCAAACCAATTAGATCCATATGGACTCCGTACAACATGCCAATCATGGAATAAGGCCTTTCGTGTTGTTCTGGCACGTCCTGTTTTTTAAGAGGAGGAGGTCTCTTTAGTGTGCAGCAAAACCAGACCTACACTGTACCCACTGGGCAACCACTGGTTGAATCAACGTTGTTTCCACATCATTTCAATGAAATTACGTTGAATCAACGTGGAATTGACGTCTGTGCCCAGTGGGTAATGTTTATAAAAATGCCCCAGTGTTTCACTCAAGTTCAAACCAGATACACGTTTCTGCTCATTCAGACGTGTTGTTAAATGGCCAAGCCTCCTGTTGAGTATGTAAACCAACCTCCAGTACACTATCAAATTATCTGAGCCTTTTATAAATTACCTCACACCTACTCACTACGTTGAGTGGCTTAATCCAGTAAGAAAAAAATATATATATCCCCTTTAAAAAAAAACGAATACCATCAAATTGCTAACAGACATGAACATCCTTAAAAACATCCCAGAGTTAAACACTATAAATGATTACATGAGGGACTTTTCGAACAGACCATATGTTGTTTTTGACCAATTTCACATATGAAACCACTCACTCAACTCAGGCTAACAGAGAATAGTTGCCTGTGACGGCAATAATAGAGTAGAAAAGACATTGGCTGATTCATTTCCAACCTGTTCTCAGAATGGACCATATACATTCTATAAAACCATGAATACAGCACTGTATAACGGTAATGAACCCACCCATCCAGTGTAAAGCACTAGTATGCATGGAATTCTCTCTCCCCTCTCCTTCTCTCCCTCCCATTTTGCTATTCTGTGTTTTGACACAGGCACACGGTCTCCAGCCTGCCTCAGTCACAGAAGAGGAATGTTTCTCTCTCTGTCTCTCTGCTGGCAGGTCGGAACCCCAGAGCATGACGGATTCCCCCAGGGACATAAAAATGTAAACAGGAGCAGCCAGTCTCGCACTTATCAGTGCCACTGTTTCAGACTGAGATACTCCGAGAGAGGTGATCTTTAACAAGGCCTGGAAGAGGCCCGGCCGGCCGCTGAGACCCGCTCTCTCAGACTCTGTACAAGTGCCAGAATTTTGGAGAAGAAAATTAATCCCCCCCTCTTTTTTTCCCTCTCGGAGCCTGGCCGTCTCAGCACTATCGTTCCCTAATTCCCTTTGAATCGGCCCGCGTGTGAGCAGGATATGGAGCCAAGCGGGCTTCCTGCGTGGCCCGGAGAGGAAACGCTGTAATAAGCAAGGGGTGTGTGTTTAAAAATAACCCGCCTATATAAGAGGCGAGCAGGAGCCCACACACTCTCAGAACTCTCACTCGCTCTCTTCGGCACCGGCAGGGGCTCTCTGGCGCTCTTTCTCTGTCCAGCGCTCTCCGTCTCCCTCTCCCGAAAGCACACACGGAAAACGGGACAGCCTTCCTGCCGTGCGGAGAGAAGAGGAGAAGGGGAGCAGGTGTTTCCAAGAAGTTTAACAAAGACATAAAATATGCAATGTGGAGGCCCACTTTATCCAAAGCAGGCATTCATAACTCTCAGACAGGGAGAAATTCAGAGCTGTTTCAAATAAGAAATAAGGACACAGATAACGTGATTCAGATAAGCCTCTTCGAAAAATGCTTTCACATAGATCTCTTTTACTTTGTAGCCTACAAAGCCTTAGCTTTATTTTATTATTATAGCTTAAAAGCTGAAGATGTACAGCAGCTAAGATAGTAGACCTGAGGGCTACAACTCCAGAGTTGTAAATCCTTGTCATAACTATGGCATGGACACTGATTATCACATGTGTAAACTATCTAGCCTTAGGAGGCAACCCTTTATTAAAACATGGATATCAACACTGACACAAAGTGACATCACGCAAAAACACACTCAGTCAAAATTGTTGGCCATGAAGTGATGAGTGGTGCTGCTGCCTTGGGACACTAAAGTGCCTGGAAGTATGTACACGATCATCAGTGAGGGCTATGTGGACAGATGCAGGTGGTTATACACTATTTCACTTTAATGAACCACATCGTTTGGAAACAAAACACGGAGGACAGAGGAGATGGGACTCACTATTTAGGAAGATATATGTCTTCCACATTGATCGTACTATGACGTGCCAGGAAACTGCCTCCATGCCAGAGTTGTAAAGCACATGCTGTAACCTCACATTCATATGGCGACCAACTGGGAAATAGTGTTCAACATGCTATCCATTAATAACTAATACAAAAGGCAGCGTCTGGGAAGTGAATTACTGTACATGGGAATGTACTTTTTATTGCCTGGGTAGTGGCGGTACATAAAAGTACTCAGCAGAGTATGTTATGTTCTGTTCAGTTGTGCCAAAGCGAAGCAAATAATTAGCTAGCAAAAGGTATCCTCCATGACTACAGATACATTAACTTAGGATGGCACTTGAATTAAATATTTAGAACCACTCAAGGAGCCTTCCCTCTGAAAGTTATGAGCCTGCGTTAATATAGCACTACTCACACATAACCACTGAGTATTGACTTCCACCTAACCACCTAATCAGCAACAGTTGTGGCCTCTGTTTAGGAAATCTATCAGGGGTTGACCCACAGGGGCAGTGAATAGTTCATACCTGCTGTCTGATACTACTATGTAAGTGCTGCTGAATCACACCGTTCCCCTGTAGTCATACGAGTGGCCTCTTGGACTGCAGCCTATCGGGATTGGCTCTGTGATCTGCAACACTGAAATTCCTTATAACCTAAACAGGTGTTCAGAGATAAAATTGTCTGACTGGACATCATTCTAAGAAAGCTAAAGGAAACTAAAGTGGAAACAGCTGGTACCAGCTGGTACCTGTACCTGTTAGCTATCAACAAAATGAATAATATCCATCTCTGCGCTCCTTTAGTAACTTTCATGGATAGACATAAAAAATGGAAACATTTCGAGTAGCCTATTTACTGCAATATTCTATTGACTTTGTGAGTCACTAATATGACTTCACATCACTGATGTTTCACATCAATCTAACCACTATACCAATCACAAGTTTGAGGTGACCCAGGAGACGTGCAGTTTTCACCAACCCTCTCATACACTGGAAACAATGTCTGGCCGTCGAACAAACCGCTTCCCTTGCATAACTGCTCTGAATCATCAAACAAGGGGAAATAGGATCAGGATATTCTTCAATGCACTCTTACTAATGCAGGGGGGGACTGAAAGTGTAGAGAGGGGAGGTAGATGTGTAAATAGCTGCAGGTCTACTGGGGACGATGTTCATCCATTAGGCCTAGAGTTCCTGTAAGACACGGACTCCGATACCTTTCTGTGCTGTGACCCACCGGAGAGCCTTTTAAAAATGTCCTACAAACGTTAAGATGAGCAGAACAATGTTTCTAGAATCTAGCCGAAGCTCAATAAGCCACGACTTTGAATTGGGTCCAGACAGGGGCCTTGGGTTTTTCCTGATCCTACAATGTTAGGCAGGTGCAAATAAAGAAAGCACATCAATTCTAGTATAATCCTTTCTATTTTAGAACATTGTTGCGACACCTGACTTGATAGAGAGACACAGTAGGTACGAAATCTTTTCTAATTATGTTGGAATGTCACACATGTACGTGCAGCGTATGTAAACCACATCATCCCAGATTTCCAACATATAATTAATACACAGAATGTACGTTGGCCTGAGGAAAGAACAGGTTGTAAAGTACAGATTAAAGCCACACCCATGTTTCTTTATGTCCATGGTGGTTGTTCACAATATAATTACTTGTGTAACTGCTCCTCCTTTCATGCTGTGGGATACAGTTGTATCCGACAATCAGATCATATCCATATGGCTTTTATTCACTTTTCTCATTTGTTGACAGAATTTATGAGGATTTTCATCCATTGTTGGATGTATTTAGGGTTATTTAAACTGAGGAACAGCAGCAGTAACATGCATGTTTTGGTAACTGGTTAGTTGTGAACTCTCTCAAATAAATAAGAATATAGTCCGACATTTGCCAGAGCCCAACTGTGAAATGCCAACCGGTTAGCCAAGTTGTACTGGCACAAAGGAACCAAAATTAGTACCCGTGCTTTGGCAATTTAATTGAGGTTTAACAGATAAACAGGCAAATAAAACATTAATGGCAGTGGTTACTGGTTGTAGACTTCCTGGCATCGGAATGACCATATTTGGTTGGCTGATTAGGGAAGCTCAGATGAATCATTGGCCTTTATGGTTAAGACCCAGAGGGATATGAATTATGTAAGGTGGATGATAAGGCAAGCCTATTCATGTACTGCCCTTCCCCAACTACTATGTAAACACACGAACAGATAGAAAGTGAGAATGGTTTGACACATGCACACAGTTGAAACAAAAACACTTCAGTTCCATTGTGCAAAAAGAAAGGTATCATTCTGGTGCACCTGCAACTAGCAGTGCACTATTATGAATGTAACAACATAGGCAGTATCAATTGACAAGCAGTGAGAACTAGGACATTTGGATAACAAAATGAATGTACTCAGGGCATGTCATTTGAGGATGATATTTGCAGTTTACCTTATCCTTAACTGAAGGCTGTTTGTGAAACTGGCGGAAGAGACCCGATACCAACGTGAATACCTCGCTGGACAAAGCAGGCTCAGCAGCCGCCCATTCAGCCTCATTATTTGCACCTGAATGGGGCTTCCTAGAGGCTAAACGCTTTTTTTGGCGCGTGTTTACGGGAGAGTTTGAAAGAGTGAAAAGATTCAGATGTAGGCATACTTGGCGCCTGGTGGCTGCAGCGTTGTTTAAAGCCTGCTGCGCTGGGTGACTGGGCTTCTCACAGGCTGATGATGATACGCAAATGACCTGAGGAGTAGTGAGATGAGTTGGTCAGGTGATGGGAGAGCCAACTGATCTGCCAAATGAAAGGTGTAATAGGTCTATGATAAAAGGAATATGGGGTTATTTTATATATATATATATATATATATATATATGTATTTTGAGATATTTTACATTTGACTTGAAGTGTAATCACATAACAATGTTTAGTCTTTTTTACCTTTAGGCAAGTCAGTTAAGAACAAAACTCTTATTTTCAATGACGGCCTAGGATGGGTTAACTGCCTTGTTCAGGGGCAGAATGACAGATTTTTACCTTGACAGCTCACGGATTCGATCTTGCAACCTTTACAAGTCCAACGCTCTAACCACTAGGCTACCTGCCGACCCAGTCTAGTATCAATAGCACAACACATTACTAAAGTCTCCATATAGCCTATCCTGTGATCACACTCCAATAATCTATTCGTCTACAATTGAGAGGACAACGCACTGTTTCCAACGTCTCCATAACCTACCCTGCAGTATACCTCTTTCAACACGGAGCAACACGGCGTTATGCTCTATGCTGCTCGGAGAACTACCCTGCATGCGCCTTGGACATGTCTTTCATATGTGTTTGGAGATAAAAACGTGTGTTTTGGTTTTTGTGTATGAGGATTATATTGGGTTGAAGGAGAAGGTGTGTAATGCATTGGGATGTACTAATATTAGCCTATATTGAAATACAATGCGTCATATTTGCGTCATATTTTATCCAAAATGCGTAACTTTGACTCTCGTACCGTGCGTGCATCTTTCGGTATCGTTACCCTATTCGTAATGTGTTAATTGCTTGCTCTTCTTTTTTCAAGGGGGCGGACTTTGACAAGCGCAGCTTTACGGTTATACTTGTTAAACTCGTTTCTGTGCAGGAGGGGCTTGTATAGAGGTGTCTTTAAAGCTCGCACGAGCGCAAGAGGGAAAGCAAAGAGACTACAAGCGCTCACTGGGCTCACTGGCTTTATATAGGGCTAAATTTAGGGACGGGTAGTGCGTGTTTCCGCCGCTTCGTACAATTGGTCCAGCTTTTCAGCTACAATATTTATAAGGTATAGGAACTCCTACCAATCAAACTTTCACATGACTCTGAAACAGTACTTGAAGTGAGAAGTAGTGGTTTATACTACTACAAATAGTTTCTCGTGTGGACTCCAGTCTACATCGCGTTTGCTAATATTCTTAGACAGAAATAACGTTTTTTATTCAAGAAAATTACAACCTATGGAAATGGCCTTAACCGGGACCATTTTACCATCCATCGCTACATTTGCGAACCAAAAGGAAAAATGCTGGGAAAATGTAAGTATATTGGATTATGTATTTAGAGATGTTTGTTGGTTGTTTTACATGTTGTTGGTCAATTTATGTAATAATAAAGAAATAGCATTTCAGTCCAGATGTAGAATCAACCCATATTTGTTGGTAAAGTTTGGCAATTTAACAGTTAGCCGAAATATATATAGAGTTGTATTTTTATATTATAATTTCACTAATGGTATCCTTTATTATTCCAGAGGTGGAAGGGAGAGATGGACAGGTCTGTGCATTCCAGCTGTGCTGTGGTGGAGAGCATGGACAACTGCATGGGCAGAAAAGACGAAGAGGAGCTCGATAAATTCCTGGATCTGGAGTTTATTCTCTCTAACACCACCGGCACAGACAACACTCCATCCTCCGGGACGGGAGTCGAGTACAGGCTAGCAGAGCAAACCAACATGTATCACTCCGGGATGCAGTCTACCTACACGCTGCCCGAGATGAGCAGCCCACCTCCACCTTACAACAGCCTGATGGCTGAGCTCCTGCGCACTGAGCTTGACAGCAGCTTCTGCCACCAGCTTTCCGGCAACAGCATCCATGGGAGATTTCTAGTCAGTTCCTCTGCCTTCCCAAATCAGGACTTTGTAGACAACATCAAGGTCGAGCCATCCATGGACAGTTACGGACCGCTTATGGGCATGGTGCCACAGAGCTGCCCAAAGATCAAGCAGGAGGGGAACGTTTCGTGCATGATGTCCTTCGAGCAGCCGAGACTAGCCAACTCTCCACAGGCTGCGGGGAACATGACACCGCCTCTCAGCCCAGACGACCTGATGAGCTCCGATTGTCAGCCCCAGATGTGCCACTCCATGACTTTCCCCCAGAGCTACCGCTCCGCAGCGGGATACCCTCACTCTCACCCGCCCCAACAGATGCAGCTCCCGTACCAGAGCGCACACCAGTTCGGGATGTATGAAGACGGAATGGGTATGCAGCCCACCAACCAGAGAGTGCTACTCACTCCACCGTCCTCCCCGCTGGAGATGATGGACTCAAAGCCAAAGAGGGGTCGGCGCTCCTGGCCAAGGAAGCGCACAGCGTCTCACACTTGCACTTTCGCTGGATGCGGGAAAACCTACACCAAGAGCTCGCACTTGAAAGCGCACCACAGAACGCACACCGGTAAGGAATATTCCTAATTTTCTCTTTATGCTTATTGCAAACTTGAACTACTTGGCTCTATGTGTTGCAAAGAACTGGGTTTTATGTCAGTATACTTATGGTCTTTTCCATTTTGTAATTCAACAGGTGAAAAACCATACCATTGCAGTTGGGAGGGTTGTGGCTGGAAGTTCGCCCGCTCCGACGAGCTGACGCGCCATTTCCGTAAGCACACTGGACACAGGCCGTTCCAGTGCCACCTGTGTGAGCGCGCCTTCTCCAGGTCCGACCACCTCGCGCTGCACATGAAGCGACACATGTGAGAAATCACATACGATTGAGGACTATGCCAAATTAACCAAGAACAACATCAAGAAAGATGTCTCCAAAATATGTATTTCGTATTTTAGTTTATTTAAATTTGGGGGTGGGGGGGTGGGGGGGTAATAGGAAAACAGCATGAGAACACAAAACGTGGTCCGACTTGACCAATTAACGAATTCTATATACAAATACTATTTTTGAAATATGTAGCTGGTACTACTTTGTTATTTTTTATCGAATAATATTTCTATAAAAAGGCTTTAAACATGCATTACACGATGTTTGCATTTGTGAATTCAAGTCAACATATGAGGCTGGCCCTATACACCTCTGACGCAACTGGAATCTGACAATTACATTGTTTAACATGATGTGTTTTGATAGTCACGATAGTGCCTTCTATTATATATATGCATCCTACGAGTGCCATATTTTCTAATGGCAAAAAAAACTAAGTTTATGTAAGTGTTATAACTGTAAACAGAACATGAAATAAGCTTTAAGACAATGTTTTGATCTAAAACTGCCTTCCAGTCTTCAGAGGCTAGAATTGAATGTTCTGTGTGTGCATTTACCTGTTGAATAACATTTGATGTCAGGGTCTTTAAAACTATGGAAATAGTTGTCCATCTCAACATGACAAAGGGCTAAACGTCTTGTGACTTAAAACTGTTCTGTTTGGTTTTCTGAGTAAATGTATTAATGCCATGTAAATACATTTTTATATAATGTAAATAGTTTATTTTAATGTACATATTAAACTAATTGAACAACATTATTCTTGACTTTGAGTGAAATCCTTGTGGCTTTCTGTCTATTATCCTGACAAAGGAAAATGGAACAGCCCTGACATCTGTGTATCATCATCACACCAGTCATAAACTCATCAACAATACTTCCTGTATCTTTACATCAACCATAAGCTATAGTTGTCCCTGTGTGAATGGCTTGCCAGCTATCCTATAGGCCAGTTCAGGCCTGAGCAGTTTACAATATGAATGTGAGTGCAATGTTTTCCATCTGTCACAGGGCCACTGCCAGAGTCTTGTGGCTCATACAGCCTATAAATACAAACATTACATTTACATAATTACAGAGACTTAATATAGATGTCCCCTCTCTGGGTCTGGGCGCAGGGGCACACCGCACTGAAAGAGAAAGGAACCCTAGTCCCTGCCTCAATGAGAAGACCCAATGGGACGGGTGGAAAGTTCAGTGGGGCTTAGAAGAGAGTGACACGAAGGTTATGCATCTGTTAGCCTGGACTTGAGTCTCACAATGAATGTACTTGTTCCTTAAATATTCTATAGAATCAAACCTTTGACTTCAAGTAGTCTCTGAGTTAGGCTCTATTGTCTTATTTCAATGTTGATAAAGCATAAAACAGTATTAAACAGCTATCACTTAAACATGGTTGCACATTCTTAAAAGTACATTTTTAAGTTGGTATGCTATCCAAAAACAAAGCACCTCCACTCTGGAAGGAGCAAGGAGTTAAAATCACATGAAGTGGCCCAGAGTACAACAACATTTTACCCATGATCCATCTCTTAATCAGGGGCCTTCAGCCTGTGTATTTGGGTCACATGACAACATTCCTGCACAATAAGTCAGGTGTAGTTAGGTGCCTTCAGAATAAATGCTTCTTTACTGTGTTATGGGCCTAATTATGTACTTTAGCTATGTATAAAAACAGGCAGAGAGAGAGAGAGAGAGAGGAGAAATGGGCCACCTTTGTGAACTGACAAGCTCACAACAATGTCTCTACATTGGCTCTATGGGGAAGCATAAAAGACAACTTTTTCTTTAAGTGTTACAACTTTTTAGGGACCGTATCATCTTCTGGGTGCCTATGCCAGTTTAGAGAAAAGAGGAAGTAGGAGTGCCACTATGATTAGCCAATTTACTCAAGTGAAAAATCAAACATTCTCATTTCACTTTTTGCTCAGAGTGTAATAATAACATCTAGAAGCGAGTGTGGGAAGATTGAAGTGTGAGTTAGGGGACAGAGGTCATGTATCCATATGGTTAATGCATTCTGTCACCCATGCAAGCTGTCTATCTATAAACAAACAAAAAAAGAGTGTGTATTCCACAGGCTTTCATTGCTATCTGGTTTCCCCTTTAGATGGCTCAAATTACAGGCTTACAAAAAGGAATTTCCTTCATTACAATATGTTTACATCTACTCCACATCACATATACAGCACATCATTGTCATTCAGAATTATCTCGGAATCTGATCTAACGGATGGTGTTTTTCGAAGTGCATGCCTTGCTTTTGAAACTCCTTTCGCCACAATAACACTCAAGTTACTCTGCTACAGAGTCAGCCGAAAATGTATCTGTATCTCTTAGTATGAAACCATTCATAACACACAGCGTTCGCTGGCTCTTTGCCATGGCACACCTGAAACTGCATGCTAGAGATCAAAATCAAAGAACATTTACAGAGCCAAGAGGCACGACTGCTGTTATGCCTACTTTGTTGTTGAATTTAGGGTTGGTGTATCAGAGCTGTTCATCTAGTGATAAGTACTGTTCTAAAAGGTCACAGGAGGTGATTGTCATAGTTTTAGGACTATATCCTAATGTTACCATCCTTATGTACAGATGTACAGGTAACTGCCAAAATAAAGGAACCACCAACACAACGTGTCTTAATAGGTTGTTGGGGCACCACGAGCCAGAACAGCTTCAATGCACCTTGGCACAGATTCTAGAAATATCTGGAACTCTATTGGAGGGATGCGATGCCATTCTTCCACAAGAAATTCCATCATTGGTGGTGGAAAAACTCTGTCTCAGGCACCGCTCCAAAATCTCCCAAGTGTTCAATTGGGTTGAGATCTGGTGACTGAGAGAGCCATGGCATATGGTTTACATTGTTTTCATTCTCATCAAACCATTCAGTGACCACTTGTGCTCTGTGGATGGGGGCATAGCCATGGTAGCCAAAATAATGGCCAAAATAATGGCCAAAATAATGGCCTGCCCAGCATTGTTATACACAACCCTAAGCATGATGGGATGTTAATTGCTTAATTATATCAGGAACCACACCTGTGTGGAAGCACCTGCTTTCAATATACTTAGTATCACAAGTGTTTCCATTATTTTGGCAGTTACCTGTATGTAGGCCTATTTAAAGTTATTTTATATTAGCTATACTTTAGTCTGAAGTGAGCACTTTCAGAATTTCTGCCAGGTCAGAGAAACTATCCATAAACATGGTTGGCTGCATTTAGCTGCAGTTTATCATGCATAAATGCTTTACACAGAGTATCTTCACAAGCAACAGCATAATTGTATACAATTCTACAGGGGATGGTTCCATAAAAAAGGTCAACAAAGTAGTAAGTCCATAGAGAGGACATGGAGAAGGCAGCGTTTTAAAGCTCTACAGCACAAGCTATAGACATATGTTTGAGTTTTATATTAAAGCTCGGAAAGGGGGAAAGAGCATTGAGTGCTGAAAATGAAGGGAGAGTGAGTGAGTCAAATAAGATGTTATTTGTCACATGCTTCTTAAAACAACAAGGGGTAGACTAACAGTGAAATACTTACGGGCCCTTGAGTGAGTGAGTGAGTGTGTGGAGATCACTATCACAGCTGGCCTCCAATGGGCAACCAAGCACACACACATTTCACTTTCCAGTAATGCCGATCGACAGTATATTCACCAAGACTCTGAGAAACACGATAGTCCTGGCCTCCATATTCAATGTGAAGACCCGACATCTCATATTGACATCCTGTCTGAGTCAAATGTACAACATCAATCATACCAGGAAAGAGTTTATCTCAGTGGATTCCTAGACTTCACGGCAGCCAAGGGCCATTTACCACGTGGGGAAAAGTGGGAATGTCATGGGATGAGTACACCACCTACTGGAGCTGTTTGGAAGCTCCTCGGTGGAAGACACTCATCCGGTCTATGGAGGAACAACATGGATTAACTTTGGCACTGGCTAAAGACAGGCCTTTGTAGAGTGATACTACATGTAGAGTGAATGAGTTGGGTCTTTTCCCAACAGACACATGATATGATGGGTCACCTTTCCTGAGGATCATTATGCGCTTGAGGTCAGAAAGACACAATTTCATTTGCAAGGCACTTGATATATACAGTATGTTTATATTCATTGATATATGTTAATGTCTCGGTTCATTTGATAGAAATGTATAAATTAAGGACACATTACATAAAAARATACATACCAACATCAGCTTAGTTAAATGGTAAACATCTCCCCTCCCCAGCTGCATGTAGGCCTAGTATTGCTTCAGTGCATAGACCAAAAGATAGATTTCTCAAAGATAAGCGTCAGACTATGAATTACATGGAGTGAGAGAGTACTACAGAGGGCCCATCTGGACTGTTTTAGCCAGCATTCCTCCCCTGACAGTCAGTCCTATTGGGTTTGTTTTTTTCCACAATATCCCTGGGGCAGCCCTGCTCTGGAGCAGCAAGCCCCACTCTCTCCCTCACAACAGCTGATTAAATAGACTGGGCTAAGGGGACTGGGACTGCTGCTCCTGCTCCTGAGGACCAGGGCTAATTATGTATTAACTATAGCAGATTGGTTACAGGAGGGGTGGTTCTCTTAACTGTTTTCCTAGCCATTCCTAGTTCTTGGAGCTGGCTGAGAAACACTATGGCCACCAGCTAGCTAGCTGTCAGAGAGTTGGGGTCTCTGTGTATCAGCCCCAGCAGGGAGAAGGTCCCCTTACAGATACCTCTGACAGCTAAGGACCCCCAACTCCCCTAAGGGTGTGTGTGTGTGTGTGTGTGTGTGTGTGTGTGTGTGTGTGTGTGTGTGTGTGTGTGTGTGTGTGTGCGTGCGTGCGTG
>NC_036856.1:10801024-10913524 GCF_002910315.2 Salvelinus sp. IW2-2015 | reverse complement strand
AAGCAAACAAAGCATTAAAACCAATTAGGTGTGGGCAGAGCCATGTGTTTAGAGAGTTGGACCAATGCAGTTTCTGCATTATGATGCATTTACATGACACTACAACATTATATGGCAGCCATGTTAGTTCCCCATTAACATTACACGGGGAATATTTCTTTATATACAGTATGTCTGTAAAAAATTCCAACCTGCACTTGTATGCCGATTATACTTTTGTGTATGCTATTGTCCCCACGATTGACAAGGCTCTATCTGAACTATAGTCTGCCTGCATTGTATTACAAAACAACTTTATTGACCTGCAATTAGTACTGAATGCAGGTAAAACTAGGTATATGTTCTATAGAGCTCATAAAAATAAGTCTGATGATTTAACCATATGTACTTTGGATGGTGTCCATATTGATTGTGTCCCTAATTACAAATATCTGGGCATATGGATAGATGAAAAACTGTATTAAAAAGCATATTTATGAGTTCGTTAAGAAGCTGAGAATATAAAGTGGCTTCTTCTATAGAAATAGGTCTTGCCTCTCGCTAAATAGTAGCAAGCAGATTATTCAGTCGACGTTCCTATTGGTCCTGGACTATGGAGACATCATCTATATGAACGCAGCTGCCACTTCATTAAAGCCATTAGATACAGTTTACCATAACGCACTGCGCTTTATTACAGGTGACAATTTTAGTACTCATCCCTACATTCACAACTATAAAGTTGTTTGGCCCTATTTTATGTCACATAGGTTGATACATTGCTATGTTTTCATTTATAAAGCCATTTTACATAAAGTCCCACCGTACCTAACATCATTACTAAACTTTAGACATTAGTTACCCCACCCGGTCTCGGGGATGGAAAACTCTGCAAATTCCTTTGGTCACTACTGAGTTAGGTAAATCAGCTTTTTGTTAAATCAGCCGGCCGTGACTGGGAGACCCATGAGGCAGGACACAATTGGCCCACCGTCGTCCGGGTTAGGGGAGGGTTTGGCCGGCTAGGATTTCCTTGTTCCATCGTGCTCTAGCGACTCCTTGTGGCGGGCCGGGCGCCTGCAAGCTGACCCCGGTCTCCAGCTGGACGGTGTTTCCTCCGATACCGGCTGGCTTCCGGGTTAAGACCACTTTAAGGGGAGCTGCAGCAATGGGACAAGACTGTAACTACCAATTGGATATCACGTAAACACATGCAGTGGGTGATGTTCTGTTCCCTGTGTCTCCGAATCCCTTCAATGGTCCCTGGGGATGTCCTGATCTGCTCCAGCCTTCGCCCCACTGAGACCAAGATGAGAAAAACACCTTTTCTGTGACTAAACAAAAGATGCGGTCAGTGTGTGAGTAAGTACCATGATAGATTAGCGAGAGATTAGCTAGCCAGCAGTAAGTAAGCAATTTCTGAGCGTTGTGTATCCAAGTCCTCCTCCTACTCTCAGGAGATGCTCTCTCTTTTTCACCAGTGGCAGGTTGAGCTGCACACTGGAGCATTTAGGAAACACAAAGCGTTGTTTGAATCATAGAATACCAATGAGATATAGTAATATGGGGATTCTTCTTCCCAAGCTTATTTGGTCTGCATCTCTCTCACTAGAACCTGGATTTCCCAGATTCTAAAGAGCAGTAGTGTACCGTATTTCCCATACACACCCTGTATATCCATTCTGATCTGGACCTATCAGGACTGACGCATATCTGTTTGTCTGATCCTTAAATACTCCTAGAGAGAGAATCACATGACTTCTACTACCTGTTTATGAAAATGGAGCACCATCGAGTATAAAACAGACAGGAAGGAGGAAAAACAAGTATGTGTGATGGATGAGCTGTAGGAGTGAAGGAGAGGTACTGGGTTGGGCCCTCTGGTGAGGAGAGGCAGCTGTCTGAAAGGTCAGTGCAGTGAGACAGACAGTACAGTGGGCCTGCGCCCACCCTAGCTCTGCTGAGCCACAGAGATAATGGATGGGGAGGCCTCGTGGAGCCAGCCGTTCCATTAAGTTGCGTTAATGGCGTCAGGGGAGACTCGCGTGTCTCATCCCTTCATATCCATTTTCAGAGCTGCTCAGTCATAGAGCCAGTGTGCTGGGTGAGCTGAACCCCCCTCCTCCTTCTCTCCATCTCATTCTCTCTCTCTCTCTCTCTCTCTCTCTCTCTCTCTCTCTCTCTCTCTCTCTCTCTCGCTCTCTGCCGTCCACAGGATCAGTTCTTAGCATCAGAGCAAGGACTTGGTTTATCTTTAATTTGTTGTGCTGCCTCAGCTTTAAGCAATGGTTTTAGTACTGTCACACTATCTGTTGTTAAACTTGAGAACATGTTGGTCTTTTCTGTATTACAAGGGAGTTTTATATTTTCACACATTTGCAATGAGTTGTTACACAATCTAATTCATCTACGGTCCATGTGTATGTAGCATGTTGAAGACAGTTTCCACAGTGCACAGTCATCGTTGAAAGCTGTTGAAAGATCTTTCGAAGTCATTTAAGAAGGCATGGGTGTGTAAGTTGTCTTCTGGGCTTTCACTGATTTCCTTCTATGCTGATTTGAGCAACCACAAGTTAGAGTAAATCTAAGAGGATACTACTGAGTTCACCGAATTTTTGAAATAGCATGTTCCTAATGTGTACTGGGAACTGCGGTTGTGAAACAGAGAGTTGCACCAGCTAGCCATGTCTTCATACGGACTGAATGAGAGGAACATAGTTCATGAATGGAGCACATTGGTTTCAGGACCAGGCAGGTTGGCAATCTGCTCAGCATCATGACGGGAAAGGATGTTGTTTAATGTTTCCCTCCAACCCACAGTAACGACTTCCACTCTCTGACGACCTGGCGTATGTCTCCGACACCTCTCCGCTCCCCCAGATATCACTCAATTAAAGAGACTCAGAGGCATGACCAGTCTTTCACAGACCCATAACTTGGACTCCTACATTGCCTGATGCTCTCCTGTGTTTAATATGGCTTTTTGTGGATGACTGACTTGTAAAGGTTAGCAAGTGTGTGCAGTCAGGTTCTCCTCTACATTTTTGACATTCAAGTTTGTCTCAGTCAGGTATTAGCAAGGCCTTCAAAGCTGTTTAATGAATACATCCTTATAAGTTCAATTTTTGTTTGTTTCAGAGTCACACCCCAAAGAAAATGTTTATTTATAGTTACACGTGATCACATTTATAGTACAAATAAAACATGCATAAACTTTCCTTGATCCCCTAATATCATGTTTACACCTAGTTTGAATCAAGGTTGCATCAAACATTCCCCTCCGCCCCCCGAAAAGCCCTGATTTATCCCAGACTGAGGCCTTGCATTCCAAGCCTATGCCTCTTGTCATGTTTTCATTCGCCTGGCCTGCGGATCACAAAGGAGCCCTGTGCCAGGGCCGCCCCTGACCTTCTCCTCTCAGACACGCTCTGAGAACGGGAAGCAGCCTCTGACAGCCTAATAAATACAATAACAAATTGCGGCAGGTCAAAAGTATGTGGCGTGGGCCGAGCTGTTAATGTAATGAACTCATTTATGGAAATACAAGGCAATTAAACTCCCACGTGTGCCTTCTGGGCCAGACGGGTGGCGGACTGGCTGTGGACGATGGTGGGGGAGAATAGGGCCATTTAGTGGCCCAAAGGAGTAGGAATTATGCTCTGTGTGATTGAGCTTTAAGAGCCACTGAGCACTCTGAATCACACGAGATTTCAGTCTTGATGTTTGTCCCCCATGAGACACTGTAGACGTGGAAGCCAATTTAATTTCCTCTAAATCCCCAGAATGAATCGAAGATAACTTTGATATTTTTGCCGAGGATGTTTTAGTTGCTCAACTTTACATCTAACTAAGGTGTTGGCGCAGTATTTCTCAAGTAAACAAATGTGTGAAGTATTGTCTTATGTAAACAAAGTTGCAAGGCAGYTATGTCTCACTGTCTATGCTATTGGATAGAGAGCAATCACCGCAGCTGTTCACCCCATGTTAGTGGGGACAAAGCTGCAAGGCAGGTATGTCTCACTGTCTATGCTATTGGATAGAGAGCAATCACCGCAGCTGTTCACCCCATGTTAGTGGGCAAATGGACACCGTCAAATCAAAACACAACCTTCATTTATCCGTTGTGATGCACGAATGTTCCAAACTCTGTTTTAGACGAGACTGAATTTATGACCAAAATTGTCCTATTTAGTCAATTTTGACACTAAAATAACTGTTTCTGATTCATATCGATGCCACATAGGCCGTTTCCAAAGGGATTTGTTGCTTTTTAAAGCCAGTTGCTCTTTAAACATCAATTAGTCATGAGGGTTGTCCTGGGGTGACATCAGGGTTGGTGGCCGTTGTCACTCACTCACTCTTGTGTTTGTTTTGGTTGTTAACTTGTTAAATTGCGCTGACTGCTAATAGCTGGTTAGTCAAAGGGTACAAGATGGATGTAGCACTTTGTCCCTATTCCTTATAAACACAACCTCAGGAGGCTGAAGAAATTTGTCTTGTCACCTAAAACCCTCACAAACTTTTACAGATGCACAATTGAGAGCATCCTGTCTGGCTGCATAACCTCCTGGTACGGTAACTGCATTGCCCTCAACCGCAAGGCTCTCCAGAAGGTGGTGCGGTCTGCACAGCGCATCACCGGGGGCAACTACCTGCCCTCCATGACCCCTACAGCACCCAATGTCACAGGAAGGCCAAAAAGATCATCAAGGACAACCACCCGAGCCACTGCCTGTTCATCTCACTACCATCCAGAAGGTGAGGTCAGTACAGGTGCATCAAAGCTGGGACCGAGAGACTGAAAAACAGCTTCTATCTCAAGGCCATCAGACTGTTAAACAGCCATCACTAACACAGAGAGGCTGCTGCCTACATACAGACTCAAAATCATTGGCCACTTTCATAAATGGATCACTAGTCACTTTAATAATGCCACTTAATAATGTTTACATATCTTGCATTACTCTTCTCATATGTACAGGTGTGGCCAAAAGTTTTGAGAATGACACAAATATACATTTTCACAAAGTGCTGTTTCAGTGTCTTTAGATATTTTGTCAGATGTTACTATGGAATACTGAAGTATAATTACAAGCATTTCATAAGTGTCAAAGGCTTTTATTGACAATTACATGAAGTTGATGCAAAGAGTTAAATTTGCAGTGTTGACCCTTCTTTTTCCAGACCTCTGCAATCCGCCCTGGCATGCTATCAATTAACTTCTGGGCCACATCCTGACTGATAGCAGCCCATTCTTGCATAATCAATGCTTGGAGTTCGTCAGAATTTGTGGGTTTTTGTTGTCCACCCGCCTCTTGAGGATTGACCACAAGTTCTCAATGGGATTAAGGTCTGGGGAGTTTCCTGGCCATGGACCCAAAATATCGATGTTTTGTTCCCCGAGCCACTTAGTTATCCCTTTTGCCTTATGGCAAGGTGCTCCAACATGCTGGAAAAGGCATTGTTCGTCACCAAACTGTTCCTGGATGGTTGGGAGAAGTTGCTCTCGGAGGACTGTCTCTTATACACATCTAGATGTGTATAAGAGACAGCCATTCTTTATTCATGGCTGTGTTCTTAGGCAAAATTGTTGAGTGAGCCCACTCCCTTGGCTGAGAAGCAACCCCACACATGAATGGTCTCAGGATGCTTTACTGTTGGCATGACACAGGACTGATGGTAGCGCTCACCTTGTCTTCTCCGGACAAGCTTTTTTCCGAATGCCCCAAACAATCGGAAAGGGGATTCATCAGAGAAAATGACTTTACCCCAGTCCTCAGCAGTCCAATCCCTGTACCTTTTGCAGAATATCAGTCTGTTCCTGATGTTTTTCCTGGAGAGAAGTGGCTTCTTTGCTGCCCTTCTTGACACCAGGCCATCCTCCAAAAGTCTTCACCTCACTGTGCGTGCAGATGAACTCACACCTGCCTGCTGCCATTCCTGAGCAAGCTCTGTACTGGTGGTGCCCGATCCCGCAGCTGAATCAACTTTAGGAATGGGTCCTGGCGCTTGCTGGACTTTCTTGGGCGCCCTGAAGCCTTCTTCACAACAATTGAACCACTCTCCTTGAAGTTCTTGATGATCCGATAAATGGTTGATTTAGGTGCAATCTTACTGGCAGCAATATCTTTGCCTGTGAAGGCTTTTTTGTGCAAAGCAATGATGACGGCACGTGTTTCCTTGCAGGTAACCATGGCTGACAGGGGAAGAACAATGATTCCAAGCACCACCCCCCTTTTGAAGCTTCCAGTCTGTTATTCAAACTCAATCGGCATGAGAGAGTGATCTCCAGCCTTGTCCTCATCAAAACTCACACCTGTGTTAACGAGAGAATCACTGACATGATGTCAGCTGGTCCTTTTGTGGCAGGGCTGAAATGCAGTGGAAATGTTTTTGGGGGATTCAGTTCATTTGCATGGCAAAGAGGGACTTTGCAATTAATTGSAATTCATCTGATCACTCTTCATAACATTCTGCAGTATATGCAAATTGCCATCATACAAACTGAGGCAGCAGACTTTGTGAAAATTAATATTTGTGTCATTCTCAAAACTTTTGGCCACGACTGTATATACTGTATTTTATACCATCTTGCCTATGCCGCTCTGTCATATTGTACATATTCTTATTCCATTCCTTTACTTTGATTTTTGTGCATTAGGTAGTTGTTGTGGAATTGTTAGATTATTTGTTAGATATTACTGCACTATCGGAACTAGAAGCACAAGCATTTCGCTACACTCGCATTATAACATCTGCTAACCATGTGTATGTGACCAATTAAATTGGATTTGATTTGGGGGGGGATGTACAGGATTTTGTTCTGAGTTCAAATGTAGGCCTACATGGTGTTACATGGTATTGTTAGTGCAAATATAGTTTCATTATTTCAAATTCAGTTGATAATGCTTTCCAATTGTTATTCAGGACCATTGGTATTACAATACACATATGGCTGTATCACATTCGTCCGTGATTGGGAGTCCCATAGGGCGGCGCACAATTGGCACAGCATCGTCTGGGTTTGGCCGGGGTAGGCTATCATTGTAATAAGCATTTGTTCTAAACTGACTTGCCTGGATAAAAAATATAACCCTACAATATGATTTATTTATAGATTCCAGGCAGGTTTCCACCTGCAGTATTGCTCCATAGTGTATCCAAACCTAACTGGAGGCAGAATCAAACATGTGACACTGAGCTGCTCTAATCAGGGAGGCCTAATCCCGGGCTTTAGCCACATCTGTTTGGTAATTGGTTGGGCTACTGGATGGATGAACCGTAGCTGGGGGAGACTGTGGAGCCTTTGGAGTGTTCCGTTGTGCAAATAACCCACTCCTGTTCTCAGAGTCAAGAGAAGCAATGTATTCCCACTCCTGTTCTCAGAGTCAAGAGAAGCAATGTATTCCCACTCCTGTTCTCAGAGTCAAGAGAAGCAATGTATTCTGGCAGCCTCCTGGGCCACATTGCCAGTGTTATTCTCTCCCCCTGTGTGTATTTTCCTCACAGATTCATTGTTTGTTGTGAATAAGAATAACAGTCATGGGCCAGATGCAGGAGGGGAGACACGATTGAAATTCTAGAGAACTTTCAGGGAGTAATCAGGAGCAGAGGGGATGGATTCCTCCCAGTTCACTTTATGCTCACGTAGAGATTCGTGTGGAATGGGACTTATTTTCACATGACCTCACCATATCTCCATGGTGACCTACAGCGTATCTCTATAGCTGCTTATATCAGCACGGGTGTTAACCAGATCTTGTTAGACAAATAGAAAACAGTGGCCGTTTGAGCACACTTTGATAACCACCGTTGACCACCTCAACTGGTTTAGATATTGAGAGAGCTCTTGCGTTGGACCAGTAAATCTCAGAGCTTTGAAGCTCCAGTAGCCTACCAGGAAGTGTAGCTGTGCAGTCAGGAAATTAAGAAATCATGCTGCCATGAGTGAGGAAAGTGGTATTAACTTCACCTGGTATAACTAGAGCATTTACATTGGGAGGTATTGTGTATATCGGGCATATCACTGACCCACTGGGGCACAAACGTCAATTCTAAGTCTATTCCATGTTGGTTCAATGTAATTTCATTGAAAGGAACAATGTTGATTACTGCACTGTCGGAGCTAGAAGCACAAGCATTTCGCTGCACCCGCAATAGCATCAGCTAATCACGTGTATGTGACCAATAAAATGCGATTTGATTTGATTCAACCAGTGTGTGTCCAGTGGGTAGGTAGTAAGTAATGACTCAATAACCGAGTAACATTTTGGATCTCATTGACCAACATTTAGATATGTAGCAATGATTGAATTCATTAGGTATATTGTGTTGAGGTTAAATTAGGTTGTATATTCATCATGAATAAGCTAATTTATAAATGAAATTTCTTGTGTTTAGAAAACAAGAATCCACAATGTTTCCGTGAAATCATTAGGCTAAATGTAAGTCTGATGTTTGAGGGAAATGGTTTGAAGACTGATTTCGCAGCCCTGCCTATTTCTGGGACTGCGGGCATTTTTTAAAAGATTCTGCACTGACCATCATCATCCATCCTCTTTGTTCAACAGTTCACTCACCATTTTCCCATTACCTCCTTGATAACAGGCCAATGGTCGTGATGATATCCTTGTTTAACAGCAGTACAGCAGTACATCTGCACTCTATGTGGCATAAGCATGACCCGCTTCATTTGTATGGGTGAGTGTGTGTGTTTGCGAGTGTGTGCGTGTGCGTGTCTGCGCTGTGCTGTGCTGCCCAGCTCTGTACCACAGCCTGCAGATGGTGTTAGATGAGCTGGAGGGGATGATGAATGAAGTGGCTGGTGTCAGGCCCTCATCTGGGATGCAGCCTTGGGGATCAACACCGTCTATGCTAAACATCATGGTTCACTTCCACTGAAGAAGCACTCTCAGAACAAATCACTGACAATATGGACGTTGATCCTGGCAGATCAATATGTTTAGGACACCTGTCATGACAAATAGTGTCCCCCTGGCAAAAAGTGTCCGGGCACAATTTGGCATGTTCTAGCAACGGCCCTAGCAACAGACGCTAATAGCTTCTCGAATCCCATTGTGATGCGGGGGGGGGGGCACTATTTGGCAGGGAGACACTATTTAGCATTACGGACCTGCAAAAGTTAGTGTGTATATGTAATTTGACAGGTTATCCTCTCAGGGCAAAGTGCATCCAGTCAGGGTGGCCTTGGTCTGGGCTGGGCGTTAGAGGTCAGAGGTACTGAAGGATAAAGACCTTTGGGGTGGGCGTGGTGATTTGAGGTGTGATGTACTGTAGGTACTGAGGTGGGCCAGCGAGGGGCAGAAGGGCCATAATTGGGGAGGGTGAGTTGTGGTGAAGAGCGAAATGTACTGGGTGTTGGAGGCTGATGGACTTTGCCGAGGCCAATGTGGAGGTGCTCTAGTCCAATGGAATTTCTGTGCCACCTGTCTGCATGGTCGCCGCCTGGCCTTTGATGTGCTGTGGCGGGGTGGCAGCCAGATGTGAAGGCCCAGCTGTGGTTTTGACCTGGAGAGTTCACGTAGTCCCTCTGGATTTCCCTCTGAGCCTCTCCACAGGACAGATGGCCATACAGCTATAGACACCATGTGTGTCTCCCTCCTTCCCTTCTTCTCTCCACTCCTCCTCAATCCCAGGATGCAACAGATCCACAGAGGAATCTAACCCCCTCTTCATCCCCACTGTACTTGGTTATCCAATTCACTATGTGGGAAGGATTAACTCAGGTCACTCAACGACAGCCCACCTATTGTGTACTGTAGTGTGTGTATTTCCACAGATTTACCCCACGAAATGTAAGAACTGTGAATAGTTGCAGCCGATATTGATTTTGAAAGAACACATTGACTTGACGTATTTATTTATTTCTGTGGCTGTCAGTCGTGACTGGGGTGAACATGACCTTATTACAAAGCCCTCAAAGAGAAAGCTCTCGAAAGAACACACAGAGCTCTGAGCTCATCAGGCAATATGCACCACGCTCTCCCTCTTTAATAGCTTTACCGTCAAATTCTCAAAGCTTTAGGAAACATATGTGTCTATTTTTATTGGAAGAAGCAATTGAGCAGGCCTCTGCGTGTGTTGGCGTAGATCAGGCAGGGTTCCTGCCCARGGATAATTCCAACCAACACCTTAGGACAGATGAGGGAAAAGGGTTTTCTAGAGGTCATTATATTAGAAAGTTGTGCCTATTTTGTTTTATTTTCAGATGTCAACCTCAATATTGGCACTGAAGGTTATTTTAACAAAACCCACTTTTTTCTTTAGAGATAAAAGCCCTGAACACATGCAGATATCAGGATAGAGGACAGGCATCCTTCGACATTGTGATCTGCCCTTCCTCTGTGCCCTCTCTTGTTGCCCTATGAAGAGGCAGGCTCTTGTCCGGAAGCCGAGCGTGGGCAGGAGAGAACTGTGTCTCTGCCACATGCCGTGCAACCTCTCCCAGTGGGTTGAGAGTGGTGCCCATGTGCGTAGGCTGTGTGTGTAAGTGTGGCTGTGTGCGTGTGCCTCTGTGTGCCCTTTGTAGGCATCCCTTCCCGGCACAGGCAGCACCATGCATGGCATCCCCATTTGGCACTGCCCCCAGCCCACCCTGACAAAGCCAGCCCTGCCCTGCCTGCCCCTACTCCCCTGGCCTGGCAACAGCCCCTGGAAAGTTAAAATGCTCCAGTTCAGGATAAATAAACAAACCTAGCAAGGAGAAAAAAAATAAAACCCAGAGCCCCTCTGTTCATTAATAGACTACCACCATTTGAAAGCCGGCTTGTGTGCACGGTCTAGAGGAAAACAACAACAAAATGATTTAGAGATAAAGAGAGACAATATGGCTCTGTGTTCCAGATAGTCACATTGAGATGCTCTTTTGTTTGAAATGAACTCAAACGGATCAATGCCTCAGTGTCTTCTGTTTAAAGGACAAAATCACCCCACAATGCATCAGAAAACTAAACTTAGGAAGCAGTGGTTCTTAGGAAGAACGGGTCCTTACATTGTTTATTTGTGTAGCTTGATGATTTATTACACTGAGAAGTAATTTCTCAGTATAATTACTTTGACATGGCTTTTTCTCCCACCCACCGCTTTTGTGAAGCATTATGTAACTTCAAGGAGTTCAGTCTTTCATGAGCAGAACCTGTGTCTTGACATTTGCACAGTTTGAGGTTCGAAATCTCTTTAATCTACAAGATGCCCTTGTTATTTCTTCACTTCTCAGTCGACAACACTTTTGTTGCAGCACACATACWTCTTTCAGTAGTTTGCCTTTTCATCTCCATCTCTTTTAGCATAGCTGTCTTCAGTTCAGTTGTCTTCTGTGTTTAAGGAGATCAGGAAGTGTTTGAAGTTAGTTGAATTACAGAGTTAGGGTATTACTGGTATATAGACCTATTATAAACCCAATGACCTGACAGGTTGTGTGCTTCACACCATTCACATTAGGGTTCAGGCTATTTTGATGTAGCGTTCATCGTACACATGCTGCCACACCTCTGGTGCACTAGTGTATGAGAGGTGAGGCAACGACACAGTGCACACAGACTCACATGCAAACACACATGCAAACACACACACACACCAACACACACACACACACACACACACACACACACACACACACACACACACACACACACACACACACACACACACACACACACACACACACACAATGTGTTTCTCAGTAGTAAAAGGATATGCACCTGGACTCTTTTAGAAGCACCTCAGAAAAAACAGAGACAGTGCCCCTTTAAGGGAAAAGTCATGAGAGAAAGACAACAGAGACAGTGCCCCTTTAAGGGATAAGTCATGACAGAAAGAAACCGAGACAGTGCCCCTTTAAGGGATAAGTCATGACAGAAAGAAAACCGAGACAGTGCCTTTTAAGGGATAAGTCATGACAGAAAGAAACAGAGACAGTGCCCCCTTAAGGATAAGTCATGACAGAAAGAAAAACCGAGACAGTGCCCCTTTAAGGATAAGTCATGACAGAAAGAAAACCGAGACAGTGCCCCTTTAAGGATAAGTCATGACAGAAAGAAAAGCACAAAAGAAGGAGTGAGAGGAGGTGTGTGTACGTGTACAAGTCAGACTGAAACACAAGAGAGAGAGAGAGATAGAAGAGAGAGGAGAGATAGAGAGGAGAGAGAAGCATTAGGCACTTAGAGCCATTCCTCTCTGGCTAAAGGCTAATGCAATTGCCACAATAAGAGTCTCAACCGAGCCTGGAAAAAAACTGAGAGGGGATGAAAGAAGAGAAGGAGGAGGAAAAGGGAGGGAAGAAAGGAGGGCAACACTGCTTCCAGACTCTCACATGGATAGTGGTCTCTCGGGACGAACAGTTAAACGTTTTTTTCTCACTATCCTTTTTCTATATCTTTCTCTCTCTCTCTTTTACTCTCACTTTCTTTTACTCTCTGTCTCTGTCTCTGTCTCTCTCTCTCTCTCTTCTCTCTCTCTCTCTCTCTCTCTCCTCTCTCTCTTCTCTCTCTCTCTCTCTCTCTCTCTCTCTCTCTCCTGTACTCTCTGTAAGTGGACGAACTGGTGCTGTGCATCTCCAGAGTGATTCATCAGGTTAAAAGAAACTACGGTAGCAGCCAGTCACTAGCCAGCGGGTTGTGTTAACTAGCTCCAAGTCTGACCTTTCCTCTCCTCTCCACTGCTCTCCTCTTCTCTATGGGAAACCGAACAGACCAGGACAGGACAACCCTTCTCTCCCTCATCTCCTCTCCCCCTTTTATGTCCCCAAAAGAGACCTCGGCACAGGACAAAGTTGCTGCTGCTGCTGGATCTGAAATGGAACATTCCTTAGAGCAGTCTTCCGAGAAAGAACTCCTCCACTGACTGCTCCACTCCTCCATATCCTCAGCTGAACTCGGCTCTCACGCAGCACTGCTGGATCTATGGGCATGGTGAGTGGCAGCACTGTCTCTCTCTCTCTCTCTCTCTCTCTCTCTCTCTCTCTCTCTCTCTCCTCCCCCCCTCTTTCTCCCTCTCTCGCTTTCCCTCTTAGTAGGCTAAGGCAACTCCCTTGTCAGTCACTTAGATCAGACAACCAGCTACAGCATCAGACCTGTCTAAAGTGAACCAAGCAGACTGAGCATCAGAGTAAGTTCACAATGTCTACTGTACATTTCTACAGCCAGGCTCTCTTTCCATTGACTGTGATGCTATCAGGAAGACTGGAGAAAACATACCATTTACTGTTCAATGACTGTTTGAATCTGTTAATATGAAAAACAAGTTGTAACATTGATAGATGATTGGTATGTGTCTGCCTATCTGTCATAATGGGCTTGAGGAGATTTGCATGTTGATAGGTTACTGTTGGCCTGTTCAAATATTTCAGAACTGCAATTTTCCCACAGTCTAAGAAAAATAATCCATGTCAGATTTCTATTTGAGACCGTGTTTAGACCTAGCTGTGTACGAAGGATCAATCCTCTATCCGGTTTAACTGAATTTGTGAGCTTTTGAGCACTACTGTGTACTAAGGCTCTTCAAATACATAGTCTAGTTTATGTTTGGACAAGGAATAGTTTGATTCGATAAACTCAAATTCTTCTATTTTGATACAAATAGTCCAACTATTTGAAAATGTTCCATTGTTTCTGATTTACTGATCTAGTAGTTCCAAACAGACAAGAGATTCACCAGGTCTGATATTTGTATTTCTTTAGGTGCGTTTTCAGATACACGTCTATTTCCTGCTGGAGTCTTTGGGCGTTGCCTGCAAGATGGGGAGCAATGAACAGATGTTTATTATTTGGACTGATGTTGATGTCTTTGTCAATAATAGGAACAATTGAGTGTGTGTGTGTGTGTGTGTGTGTGTGTGTGTGTGTGTGTGTGTGTGTGTGTGTGCGCACGCGTGCACACACGCGCACATCTGTGTATATGTGTGTGCACATTTGTGTGGGTATGTGTGCTCGTGTGTGTCTTTTGTTGGCTCGGGGTGTGTGTGTGTGGTCCTTCAATCAGGTCTGGAACACTTAAATACACAGGATGAGTTGTCACCACACAGTGAAACAGGTAATGGCTGTCTGAACCCTGGCAATTACCAAACACATCCAAGCCAATCACCCAATGAAGGAGTCTTTGATAGGCCAGACTGACGCATGGTTTTTGCTTTTACGACCCACCAAGTAGTAAACAGCTTCCCTTGTTGGCACTGGAGTGCGAGTTTAAACACGTGCTCACACGCATAGGCACACGCATTTACAAACAAATGTACAAACACGGACAGTACACACACTCACAGACAGTACACACACTCACAGACACCTACTGTACAGTACACAGAACCAAGTGGTGTCACGCACCCAGTCATTTTCAGAGGCCACTGTTTGATGACCAAATTCAATATCTTATAAAACAATCTAGATTTTTATATTACATTCATCAAATGACAAATTCAATGGGCATGACACTTCTGAGTATACACAAACACAGCATCCTTTCAACACCCACCAATTCAGTTAGCCGGATCAAAAGTGTGTGAGGTTGTTGCAGTAACATTGGTCAGGTCAATATGTTGTTTACCAGTCATTGAATAATCAGGTTATGAAAACTATGCTGTGCTTCACATTACAGTAACAGCAGCAACAGCAGCCTACAATTGGAGGCATCTGTCATGGAAAAACAGGCCTCAGTGTGGAGAGAAGAGATAGCATTGGAATGGGGAGGGAGGGAGTCTTCCAGTCACCAGGGTCACCATCCGTGCGCTGTGCACGGCAACTCTTCTTGTCTTCGTACATGCATTGTTTTTTAATGCTCTGTCTGGCTATGATTGATGTTGTGTTATCGATGGCATGGCTTCAGGTGAACCAGCTGATGGTTTTGTCTGGTTCAGTGTAGTTTGTGACTTTCTGACTGACACATACGCCATTGATGTGTTCAGTCTGTCTCCTTAGATAACCACACGCTCATGTGTTTGTGTGAGTTCACTCCCACTTTCTCTCTCTCTCCTCTCTTTCTCTCTCTCTCCTCTCTTTCTCTCTCTCCCGCCTCTCTTTCTCTCTCCTCTCTTTCTCTCTCTCTCCTCTCTTTCTCTCTCTCTCTCCTCTCTTTCTCTCTTGCTCTCTCCTCTCTTTATATCTTTCTCTCTCCTCATCTCATTCTCCCTCTCCTCTCTTTCTCCCTCTCTCTATCTCTCTGTCTCCTCTCTTTCTCTCTCCTCTTTCTCTCTCTTTCTCTCTCTCTCGCTCTCTCCTCTCTTTTTCTCTCTCTCCTCTCTATCTTTCTCTCTCCTCTCTTCTCTCTCTCATCTATTTCTCCCTCCCTCTCCCTCTCTCCCTCTCTCTCCTCTCTTTCTCTCTCCTCTTTCTCTCGCTCTCCCACTCAGCATATCTAATAGGAACAGTAACAGCTCTTAGCTAATAGCCAGGCCATCAGATGATGTGATAGCATAAGCTTCCAAGCTGCTTTAATGCAGATTTTATTTTTGACTTATCCATTACACATTAAGATCGATCATGATCCTTAAGTGCGTCAAAGCAAATAAACATTTTTCTTACCTCAATTTTCATCTCGAGGGGAGTGCATACTTTTGGATGTAAAGCAGACTTCAAACCACTTAAGATAATTATTAGATAGACTAATACCAAATTCACTCATGAACTTTCAATAAAATCTGCTATTCAGAACAACAAGTTCAAAAGACATTCAGTAGGTTAGATTTTGACGTAAGCCTACTGGTAACACAAGTGCAAAGTGAATTATAGCTAACGTGACACCAGAAGCTTCTCTTTGATCCCCAGTGCCTCCATATGTCAGTCCTGAGAGGTTGCTAATTCTAATTGAGTGACTCAATGGGGTGAATAATGAAATCCAGACCTAATGAACAGCTACAATGACTTTTTAATGCCGTGGTGCTTCTCTCTGCCTGCTGGAACAAGGATAGGATCTGACCTTTTGGGTTCAACATGGATCTCATCTCCCAAACCACAGCTACTCCGTCATGGTTAACTCACCAGTCACCAATAAAGCCTATATACTTTAACACTAGGACAGCCAGTAGAGAAGGTCAGAGGGATGGAAGTCCTGCAATGAGATCAATGTCTTACAATTCAGACTTTGAGGCCACTGCTCTGTTTCACACGAATCACCTATGGAATAGAATAGAGTAGAACAGAATAGCATGAAGTAGACTAATGTGGCATATATAAGTGGTTTATAAGCAAGAGGGACTGAGTCCTTACTCTCTAGCTGGCTCACTCTCTCCTGTGCTAGTTTTGTTTTGTGAGAGCAGCGTTTCGTAGTGGCAAATCATTTCGGCGCCCGTGTGTGAGATGCTGGATGACGTTAACAGTGTGTTCCTGTGGTCAGATTCTAAACTTACACCTGCAGTCAGAACCATCAGATATATGCCATGTCTACTGTGTAAACAGAGGAGCTGCGGTTGGGCATTGAGAGATATTTGACCAGTTTGGTGTTCTTCCATCATGCCTGGGAAACATGGTAGCCTGGCGCATAGTAAGCAGAAAAAGCAATCCATCACATTTTGAATGAGCTCATTTAGCTTTGCTCGTACAGAAGACACAATGCATCCCAACCCATAAACAAACGTATCTGAGCGTAGTGGTTGTCTACTATGGATATATGTGGAAATGATGTTAAGAACATGGAAATTGAAATCTGAATATGAGTGTATTACATATTTGTGTATAGAATGTCTGGTTCTCCAAATTATGTTCTATTCTATTGCAAGTTGCCCATTCCAAATACAGTATTAGTGCATTTCCTGTGCTGCGTGGTGTTGGGTAGTCCTAATTCTTTGTTTGCTTACTAGAGTTGAACTGATATGCCACAGAGTCCTGTCATTGTGCCTCTGTCTTGGCAGACATGCCAAGAAAATGTCACCGTCAACAGTCGCTCTGTAGACATTGATCGGGGAACAATTAGATCAGCAAAGACATTTCCGATAGCACATCTATCAAACATATACACTGACGCACAAGTGACAAAGAGGGCAAGACAACTCCCCTTCTCTCTCTATCTTGCTCTTCCATCTCTGTCTGTCTGTCTGTCTGTCTGTCTGTCTGTCTGTCTGTCTGTCTGTCTGTCTGTCTGTCTGTCTGTCTGTCTGTCTGTCTGTCTGTCTGTCTGTCTGTCTGTCTGTCTGTCTGTCTGTCTGTCTGTCTGTCTGTCTGTCTGTCTGTCTGTCTGTCTGTCTGTCTGTCTGTCTGTCTGTCTGTCTGTCTGTCTGTCTGTCTGTCTGTCTGTCTGTCTGTCTGTCTGTCTGTCTGTCTCTCTCTGTCTGTCTGTCTACAGGCAGTGAAGCACAACTTACCGTTTCACATCTCTAAACTAGACAAACATAGTTATTCATCATTCCAGAGACGGGAAGGAGGGGCCAGGTGTTAACACCGGGCTAGACAGACAGGACATACATATTTCCCTCGCCTGAGAAAAGTCTGCGTCACAGTTTTTTGTTAAAGGTACTTAAGCAATAAGGCCCGAGGAGGTGTGGTATGTGGCCAATATACCACGGCTAAGACCTGTTCTTAAGCACGACGCAATGCGGAGTGCCTGGACACAGCCCTTAGCCGTAGTATATTGGCCAATCTGTTACATATAGCGTGTAGGATTGTAGCAATATCGTGCTCAATGCCAGGTAAGATACGCAGTACCCTGGCTGCTACAGAATGAAAATGTATGGGTGCAAGATCAAAGACAGGACAGGCTGTTGCCTTTACAGACATGCAAGGGTAGGCCATTCCCTTGAGAGTTAACATAAAGATATACAGTATGTAACGCTTACTGACAAAGCTAAAAACTCAGGGATAATACATGTAATCTGGGCAAGGTCAGTGATATGCATAATTATGTGTGTTGCACATTAAATCAATTATTTATAGCTGACTGAAATGTAAGTGCACTACACAATACACTGACTGAACAAAACATTAGGAACATCTGCCCTTTCCGTCACATAGACTGACCAGGGGAATCCAGGTGAAAGCTATGATCCCTTATTAATGTCACTTGATAAATCCACTTCAATCAGTGTAGATGAAGGGGAGGAGACAGGTTAAAAAATMATTTTTAAGCCTTGAGACAATTGAGACATGGATTGTGTATGTGTGCCATTCAGAGGYTGAATMGGCAAGACAAAGGATTTAAGTGCCTTTGAACAGGGTATGGTAGTGGGTGCCAGGCGCACCGGTTTGTGTCAAGAACTGCAACGCTGCTGGGTTTTTCCACACTCAACAGTTTCCTGTGTGTATCAAGAATGGTCCACCACCCAAAGGACATCCAGCGAACTTGACACAACTGTGGGAAACACTGGAGTTAACATGGGCCAGCATCCGACACCTTGTAGAGTCCATGCCCCGATGAACTGAGGCTCTTCTGAGGGCAAAGGGGGGGGGACTCAATATAAGGAAGGTGTTCCTAATGTTTGGTATAGTCAGTGTAAAACGGGCAGAGGGACTCCATTGAGATTAAATTGGCCATAGATGTTTAGGATTTGTGTGGGAGGAGCTCTCTATGATCCCTCTTTAATGCCACCCTGTATTTGAGCCCCCGCTGGTCACCTCCTCAGACTGTGTAGTGCAAACCAGACCTCCTCACAACTCAACAATCCTGTCATTATGTAGTCACCACGAGGGTGACCATGGAATTTTCCTCTGGAAAAAAACAACAATAATGATACTACTTACATGACATTCCTCATACAGCAGGAAAAGGAAGTTGTTAAAAGAGTTGAGTTTGTTTATGGTTTTCTTTTCCCGCCAAGTTACGCCCACGAACTTGCATGTTCTAAGACACTACAGAATTTGAAGCTTATTGGACGTTCTGCTAATCTCTGTTCTATGACCAATGCTGAAATCAGGTGCTACTGTATCTAGAACCTTAAAGGGTTCTTCGGCTGTCCCCATGGGATAACCCTTTGAAGAACCCTTTTTGGTTCCAGGTAGAACCATTTCTACAGAGGGTTCTACCTGGAACCAAAAATAGGTTCTCCTATGGCACATGTCAAACTCATTCCACGGAGGGCCGAGTGTCTGCGGATTCACGCTTCTTCCACGGACTTGATTGATGATTTAAGGTCACMGATGAGTAAGGAACAGTCCTCAACTGGTTGTCTAGGTCTTKATTGAAAGGAAAAACCAAAAACGAGCAGACATTAGGCCCTCCATGGAATGAGTTTGACACCCCTGTCCTTATGGGGACAGCTGAATTCTGTTCTACTTATGTGAAGTGTTTTGGAACAACTTGTCTTTTCATAATATATGTCTTATGGTCCATACTGTATGTTTCATGTCCTGTTTTTCTCTAGTTCTGGTGATATTGGGAGTATTGATGTCCAGTAGCAATAGATGCTCCAGCCATTCCAAACAAGAACAATGTTTTCCCTCTGAGTCACTCCAAACAATGAGCCTTGACTGAACAGCTGTGTCTGCATATTCCAACCAGCCTCCACATCTGCTGCTTGCCTGCTTCCCTCTGACGCAAACAGCATGCAACCAAAGTCTGCACAGCCATTCCTCATGTTCACTTACTTAATCAAAACCACCTTTCGTTATGGAGATCAGACTATTGTCTTCCATATCAGTCTCATCTGTATTGCATGGTGAACAGTAGGTCATCTTTTCCCCGGTCAGTGCTGAGGTGGTGACGGCTTCTCTCCCCTCTCTTTCTCCCTTCAGGGTGGGTCTGACTGGGAGCAGCCAGAGGACAGCCAGAGGACACTCCAGATGTCTGGGGAGACATCTGGAGGCCCCGCCGCTGCGGGCCAGGGACGGGCACCCGGGTACGCTCGCTACCAGTCTGGCTGTGGTGGGGAGGGTTCCTGGCACAGTGATTTGGTGCACAAATATAAACGAAAATCACATTGCCAGGGATTTCCACCCTTACACAGGCAGCTCTCCAGGTGACCCAGGTGGCATCGGTATGTTCTGCCCGTCAAGGTACATCGTTTCTGTTTCCTGTCTTGGCCCTCTGTGGTCTATGGAAACAAGATCATGTCAAATAATACTCAACCCCAGATAAAAGCTGTTTTCAGCTCTCACACAGGGATTTACAGATTACTTCCTGGTATTAGCTCCTTACAAACGGGAACTGTAGGAAACTGAGCCTACTTTGGCAGACATTGCTTATAGACATAAGGAGTGGATAGATCCAAAGAGCAAAGAGTGTTTTACCTTCTATAGAAGTCTACAAAGTACTTCCAGCTTTAGAGGAATCAATCAACGTTCCTCCAGACTGCCAGTGAAAGTCTATTTTCCTCATGTGCATCCTGTAGTGAGCAGCCACTTGCTAAAGGCACAGAGCTTAGCTGATTGGTGAGCATTGATCCCTCTTATGTGTTGTTCACAGTGGCTAAGTTCAGTGCCTGCGGTGAAATAGTTGATGCAGCAGGATGTGTTCCAAACGATGGCGATGAACGAGTACTGGCTGAGTTCTGAGATGTGAAGACGAAGGAAGAAGGTGGGAAGAGAGGGAGAGATAATGATGGAGGAGTGAGGTGTTGCGTGGGCATGGAGACAGAGGCAACAGCGGGACACAGCACGATCCCCGTAAAGAGCGGAGGAAAAAAGGCTGCTGGGGGAATGTCAGGCCAGCCCAGGCATGCCCAGTTCCACACTCCATCTCAGTCAGTCAGTCAGAGCACAGCGCCCGGCTTTGGCACTCAGCACTGGCACCGATTTATGTGGCAGAGGATGGGACACAGCTCACCTCACCTCCTCCTCAGAGCTGAGCTGGTGTGTGGGCTAGGTTGCCCTCATCACACTCTGAGCTGTGGGTGCTTGGTACTTGGTATAGAACCATACCAAGCTACCATGCAACTCTGAGGCCACATTTTGAGTGTGTGAAATTCACTGTATGAGTTGACATACATGCAAAACATCTTGTGGGACAGTGGTCAACCCATTTACGTGAGGCACATTTGCATCGTTTTTCTGCTTTCATTTCTGTTTTTGTTGTTCTCTGTTCCCTTGTCCATTGGTCAGTTGGTTAATTGTGGATCATTATTATAGAGTTCTTATGGCCTATTGTAATGTTGTTTTGTTAAGAGGTTTAGACCTCTTGTGGTAACTGCTTAGTAAGGCATTAAATTGAAAGTTTCTCAGGGTTACCCATCAAATTGGCTACAGTATGTTCTGTGGTTTCCATTCGGTCTCAATGCAGAGTGGTAGAGTGTTTCTAAAGGGATGGAGGTGGAGGGTTAAATACTCTATGGTTGGGGCTGTGCCCTCCTGTGCCTACTGAACTGGTATCAGTTTGAACTCTGAGTACTGGCTCAGTTCAGCAGGAACAGGAGTGGAGCCCACTGTGTGCCATTACGCCCTCCACTCAGCATGCAGAAAGACGTCCAGTACCCCATTAGCCCTGCCCAACAGACCCCCAAGGGCTTGTGCCATTGGCCTTGATGAAACCCAACATTCCTGTCAGCATTAAACCCTGAGATATCAGACAGAGGCATTGCAGCCTGTGAGAGTTGAATGTCCCTGCTTCAAGTATGAATGTTTCATAACCAGATTTATCACTAGGAACTGGCAGGCAGCGTGGAGAAGGTACATTGAATTTGCTGCATACTGATGCAGTTATTCTCCTCAGACTTCATGTTTATTTCAGTATGGCTTTTTTTCCCCTTGACAATGCCGCAACCAAGCACACACGCACTCTCTAGCTCTCTGAGCCGTCAGAGAGCAAACGGAGAAACCGAAGTTCATTGTGCGGTAATCCAAGTGAAATGTCTGCTATGTCCATGTAATTGACGTTACCTAGAGAGCCTCATTTTCAGCTGATTGGGAATGTCTGCTATGTTACTCTATGCTCCCCTGCCACAGAGATAATGTAGCACGTTATAAATCAGGACTTTGGAAACATTCTTCATTTTAAGATTTTTTACTCGTAGGATAAAAGAGGTTCATTAACTACACGATAAACCTCAGCTCATCCAATGGGCTGTGGATTGTAGATGGCATTTGCCGCCTCTTGAAATTTTTGCAATTACTTTTAGCCTTGAAGAGATTACCTGAATAAAATCTAGTTTTGTAATATGACAAGACTGGTGGATTCTTGTCCTCGGGGCATTGTTCCAAATTCATATCAATCAAACACCATGGATCTTTTTTTTGTATCTATTAGGGGATAAAACTAGCCTAATCCATCAGACAGGAGATTAACATCAAGCTACTACTTAAAATGTCGCATTTGTGGTTTCTTAACTCTGAGGCATGCTGCTCTTCCTTTGTTGTCACAGGTATCTCTTTCATGCTGTTCTGTGAGTCACCACTTTTGCTGTAAATCTCATGTAATCCTACCACAAAATCCATTAATAAAAAAGTATTACTTCATACAATGTCTGCTCTATAATTTCTTCATTCTGAAGGTTCCCAAGGTTTTCTCTTGCTTCTATGTGGGTGTAGTGACAGATGATAAAAGGCTGGTGTTGTTGTTTAGGTTTTTACTTGGTACATGAAAGGGTCTTAAATGACACCCAAATGATTTCCCATGTAATTGCAGGCCACAGGTTCAAATCCCCACCAAGATTACACTTAATCCAGCCAGTGGGCTGCGTACAACCCACACTAGAACCATAAATATGACAATACACACTCTCCAGGCCTCTATATGGTCTTCCGAGGGGCGCAGCGGTCTAAGGCACTGCATCTCAGTGTAAGAAGCATCGCTATAGTACCTGGTTTAAATCCAGGCTGTATCACATCCAGCTGTAATTGGGAGTCCCATAGGGCGGTGCACAATTGGCCCAGCGTCGTCCGGGTTTGGCTGGAGGCTGTCATTGTAAATAAGAATTTGTTCATAACTGACTTGCCTAGTTAAATAAAGGTTAAATAAAAACATATATTTACGCACAGTCCTAAATGGGTTACCCAGACCAAAGACTCGGCTCTCCCTAGTACTCCTATTTTAGTTTCCATAGCAATGTCAAAGTCATTTTATCATCCTCCTCAAAGACTGACCAGATTTCATGATGTGGCTGCTTTATTTTTTCTTGATTTGCTTTTGTTGCCCCCTCCACTATTTAATCAGGGTCCTTGTGGTCCTGGCCGTGGCAGCGTGCAGGCTGGGTAATTGGCTTAGGCTGAGCAGTACCAGCTGTGCTACAAAGCCAAGCCCCAGTCCACTCTGCCTCATAGCGTGTAAATGACAAGCTTGGAGAAAAACCACGGAATCGGGGGTACTGCCTGTCGGTCCTCCCAGCCACAGGTCACGACCTTGCCAAAACCCAACTCTCAGTGAAGAAAAGGACATCTCTTTGAAAAAGTATGCGGTGTGAAGTCATGCAAAAATGACACAGAATTTCCTATGAGTATTCTTTATGAAGTTCATATGTGCAGGACTTGAGGGGAGCAGCTATTGGAAGGGAAGAAGGATTTCTTCACATGTCATACCCGTGTCCTCATATATCACCTAATATGTCATCATGCATCATCTGGTGTGTCAATTGAGCTTTACCTCAAGAATGCTTTTTTTCTTTCAGAGAAAATATGTCTTCATTTAAAATGTACGCAGTGTCATCACCCTTGAAACATCTTTCCCAACACAATTAGTTAAGTGGCAACAGGGCTCAGCCAAAAGAATAAGGAGAGGATAAAAGTCCAAACTTGCCCAGATTTGCTCACAAGGTTAAGAACAAAGTAATTGTTGCTGGTCTAAGTCCAAGTTTAAGGAACAATAACTTATTTTGAGTAATAATATTTTTTTACTCAATGGATGAGTGAACTCTCAGTACCCTGCTCTCAGTACCCTGCTCTCAGTACCCTGCTCTCAGTACCCTGCTCTKAGTACCCTGCTCTKAGTACCCTGCTCTAGTTTCTCACAACTAGGGCCCGTAGCTTTTCCTCGACAGACCACGTGGACAAGAGAATTCCTGGTCCTACATAACCTCTGTCTTGTCCTCCCCCTACATCTTCTGATCTGGGAGCCAGACTGGAGTGATAGGGAGATCTGAGGCTGATAAAGGAGAGGAAAACAGCTGAGTTGAAGGCCTCAATACATCTCCTCCGTGCTCTCATGCCTCATGCTCCCTTTTCCTCTCCAGGTGGTTTTTCCTACACCGTGTCAGTGCTGACCTCAGCTTCTTAGAGGCCAGCTCGTGTGTGTGTGTGTGTGTGTGTGTGTGTGTGTGTGTGTGTGTGTGTGTGTGTGTGTGTGTGTGTGTGTGTGTGTGCCCTCACTACAGTTACAGTACATATTTCCAAACTTATATCAAAACTAAATCAAAGCTGACAGGGCTTACAACACAAGAACAACTGAATATACTGAACCAAAAGTACTCCAATTCCTCAAGGCAAGATCCCATTGCCAGGTGCGACAGACAAATTCAATGGCAGCAATGGTGTAATATGCAAATAATGCACTGTATGGACAAGCTGTGATTACGCAGCTACGCCCTTCCCTTGCTTTGTTCTCTGTGCTGGCAGGAGCATGGTGTCAATGATCTGACGTTAACTGGAAAGGAAAAGGCAAGTGTTGTGATTGATTGGATGGGATTGTAATCACAACACTCACTAATTAGATAGCATTTAATAATGGCTTAATACATAAGCCTAGTATGACCGCTGAATGCAAAATACCTGCCGTATGTTCTCTGAACCACTTGTAGGTGTTTGGTGGCACTTCCGATATTGTCAGATTGGCAGTTTATGAAATCATCCATCTGAACACTGAAAAAGAACAGATAGCCAGTGACCTCCATGACACCTTCATCCATTATCTCAGACTCCAAACACCTTGACGCTTCTTTTCTCATTGCTTCTGTTCTGTTCCTTCACCACAGTCAAATCCCCTTTACCCACTTAAAATCTGCATCAGAACCAGGGAGAATGATGCAAATGCTCCCACGCTCCAGACCACATCCACCTCCTGGCCTGTTAAAATGTTGTCGTCATTCCTCATTTTACAGTGTAGAGAACACATCATTTTATAACTCACTCAGGTAGCTAGCATTCAGGCGGGTTCATGAACTGCAAGTGGAAAATGAGAGGGGGAGGAGAGGAAAGGGAAGAGAAGCCAGAAGGAGTGTAGTACTGGAGCGGTTTCAGGGCCCATCGTCATGTCAGACAGTACATCATTGGCTGTCTGCTGAACACCTGGAGGCAAAGTGCTGGGTAATTAAAGAGGGCACGGCTGCGTCTGCACGCAACCACCATTAACCCATCGCACCTCAATTGGAGCAGAGAAGGGCCAGTTGTGGGAGAGAGAGAGAGCTGCCGTGAGTGGATTAGCCCTTGACATGTCAAATATGATCAACAAACGGCTAAGCCKTGGACTAATAAAGCCTGGAATTTCCCCCCTATTACTATAAAGTGCAGGAATTTGTGTGAAGAAGTAGAGCGACACTTGAAACCAGTTGTTTGCTTCAACAACGTAACAACAACAACAACTGTAAAGACACAGAAGGCCACAACCCAGCTAGCAAATTTGGTTCTTTGGAAGTTGTCAGAACGRATGTTTTTGGTTTCACATTGGTTGTGGAAATGAAGCCATACGTTTCTTGACGTGTAAAACAGAACAGAAGTGAAAATTTTGCCTGTTCCGGAAACGTACATTTTTTGGTTGCATAGAGGTTCTTAAAACYTTTTACAAGTTTTCTTGGGAGGTTTAATTAACGCTCTGAGAATGGAAATGATAGGTTATTTGGYGGTTTTTGAATAACTTCTTTAACTTGCAATTAATGTTTGAATAACACTTTGAATAATACTGCTAGCTTATTTTTTATTATTTTTTGAATTACTCAAAGCACAGATAGGACACATGGAAATTAATATCCTTAGGCATTAATTATGCGAACACATTTATTATTTATTGTGACATCAGCGAGACTCGAACATACAGTGCCTTCAGCAGGTATTCACACCACTTGAGTTTTTCACATTTTGATGTGTTACAGCCTGAATTTAAAATGGATTAAATATTATTATTTTTCTCACCCATCTACACACAATACTCCATAATGTTCTGAGTCACACACATTTTTAGAACATTCCCAGAATGTAGTAAAAATATGACATTAAATAGAAACACATGGGAACTTGTGTGGAATCTTCTGTGGGAATTTCAGTACTCCAGTGTTACTTAATCTTCTCGCGACAATCTGAGAACATGACTTTAATCAGAGACATGAGGAAACATTATGCTGAAGTACTGAAATTCCAACAGAAGAATGTTATTTCTTAACATTCTCAGAACAATTTGAGAACATTACTGTTACATCTGCTCCTGCCACGCCCTCTACTGCTCATCCTGTGTCTCCTTGACCTGCCGCCACTCCTCCCAGTGCTCTCTCCCTCTCCCTCTCTCTCTGTGTGTGTGTGATTGTGTGGGTGGAGACAGGTGTTCTGGAGTCCCCAGCAGCTGCAACCTGTTCCATAATCAAGACCTCTGCAAATACTCAGTCCTGCCACTTCGTAATCTCTGCTCAGTCAGTCTACATTTGTAGCCATTTGTTACTATTTTGATCATGTTATCCTGTTGTGCTTGTTTTCCTTGCCTGACACGGGTTTCCTCTCCGCTACAGTTCTTCCCGCTCTGACTCTGGTCCCTGTGTGACTTGCAGAATCAATCTAAGGTTGAACTATCCTCCAACAGACACCCTTGCAGAAAGAGGGAGAGTGACAAAGAGTTGCAGACAGACATGGAATTCTGTGTTATTTAAAAAAAAATCTAACTAAGCAAGTAAGTTAAGAACGAATTCTTATTTGCAATGACGGCCTACACTGGCCAAACCTGGACGATGCTGGGCCAATTGTGCACCGCCCTATGGGACTCCCAATCACAGCCGGTTGTGATACAGCTTGGATTTGCACCAGGGTGTCTGCAGTGACGCCTCAAGCACTGAGATGCAATGCCTTAGACTGCTGCGGGACTCTGGAGCTATGCTAATATGTTCTCACCTAGTGACAAAACAAACTGCATGCACCAGAGCTCAGACAACTCAGTACATGGCTTAGGGGTAACTTCTAGTTATCTTCCCTATCTTTACATGATGTCAGAAAATCTTAATTAATTTATTAAATACCTTCAGGGGTTCCGTTTCAACTCTCACCATTGCACCTCACTCACAGATCTGGTGTCACAAAACAAAGAGGTTTTCTGGACATACTGGAAATTCAGGCATGCAAAATAAGCTATGGCTCGGAGCCAGAAAATGATCTTAAAAGGAATACATTCTCTGCAAACATAGTTACTCTTGTCACTTGATATCTCACATGGAAGGAATCTGTACATTTTCTAATCCTAATGTCTGGAAATTTTGCCAACGTGTTGATATCCATTTCTATGCATGACTCATCAGTTAACCTCATCAGAAGTTAAGTATTTCAGAGATCACTGTTTACTGAATTCTATGTTTCTGTGACTTTGCAAGCAGCACTGGTGAAACTTGCCATTGGAGGTGAAGCAACATCTTCACGCAAGCCCATGGTAACATGTCTCCACCTTGAGGTAGATGGTGCTAATTGCTTATGGGAGTCAAGGTTAATTTCCATTTACCCAGTGGTGATCCAGTAAAACAACCGGACTGAGCGTTTCTGTTGCTGTGCCATCCCAGCCAAGGTTTACCTGCTTAACAGTTAATTGTCTACATCTGCTGTTTATTGAGTTTTAATATTCAAATGTAGGTTGTAATTCAGGCATGTTGTTGCCCCTCATACAATGTTCTGTTGAAAAACTGTTTTAAAAAACTCTTTCCACAAGACACATATTCTGTTCAAATATTTATTTATACATTTTCAATGTACAAAATAACATAAATATAATCCTCTTTCAGAATAACAGCAATAGTAAAGCATTCAACAAATGTATACTCTTAAAAACAATATTGAACAAAATAAATGTTTAACCAATTGAAAAAATTTATTCAACTACCATTCTGTACAATGTACACTGAGTGTACAAAACATTAAGGACACCTTCCAAATATTGAGTTGCTTAAAAATCGTTCTTTAACCTGTCTCCTCCCCTTCATCTACACCGATTGAAGTTGATTTAACAAGTGACATCAATAAGGGATCATAGCTTTCACTTGGATTCATCTGGTCAGTTTATGTCATGGAAAGAGCAGGTGTCCTTAATGTTTTGTCCACTCAGTGTATGTATAAATAATATTGCATTTTCTAAATATATATACATATTTTTTTTGTTTTTAATCTAGTTCTATTTAYGTGGTACAATAAGAAAGCACCCCTTTCAATGAAACCCATCTTCACAMTAAAAGAGTATCTGTTTTAAGGCTGAAACAGTGAAACAAAAGCAGCTTCCATAGTGCATATTTTATGATAAATCTTGAATGAGTTTGAACTTTTTTTAAACTTTTTTTTGTAATGCATAAAATGAAACAGATTGGTGTTGCTACAGTAACAGAGAACCACAAAGACGCTTTTTCATCAGTGTACCAGGTCCTGGGCTGAAGACAATGAAGAAATTGAACAAAACCAACAGCAGAGGAAACCGTTAGACCTGGTTGTATCAAGGCCACATTTGGGTGGAGTTAGATAATGGAGGAACTGCATTCTCTGTGGTAACACAGACACACACACACACATGCACACACAGCAGCGGCGGTTAGTGCCCTTTCAGATTTGAGAGGACAGTCTTTTTCTTATGAGCATGGCCTTATTTCTATTTCAGCGTATTGGATGACTGTCATTTCATATTCCATTCATCCAGCTCAATGTAACATCGATAGGTTTAGGCTTCTACAAGATACTAGAATTTGCCCTATACCCACCTTGAGCCACTGGGCACAAACTGGTTGAATTAACATTGTCTCAGTGTAATTAGTCAATGTATATGTTACGTGGAAAATACATTGGATTTGAAAAAAGTCATCAACTTTTGTTTTGAGGGTGAAATTTCAACCACAGGATTATGTCATCATGGTAACCAATTTTCAACATAGACAACCCTTCTTTAAAATACAGTAAATTGAATTTGTACCTTTTTGAAACAACGTCAGATCTTCAACGTAATGTCCAATATCAGGGAAAAAACATGTCTGGGCAGCACCTCCTATTGGAGAGTTGATCTACAACTATTCATTTGGTCTCCAATACAGGGTTTTAACCAAACCCAGCTTAGTTTTTATATTACCTACTACCAATGCGCTATTGTGAGTGATTATTCAGAGACCTCTCAATAACTAAATATATTCACTGTTGCTATCAAAGTAGTTCCAAAGGGTAGGTTTAACAGAGCAAATTAAATGTAACCACACATTATAAGTCCTATATCATCAATTATACTATTTAGGCCTATATAGCATTTGCAAAGTCAGCAACAGCTATTGTTTTAATTCAACCCAGGGTTCAAACCAAAAATGTACAATATACAGTATATGGGCCTAGGGTTTCAAGCTTTGGTTGATTTCAAATGTAATCTTCACGTTAGTCATTAATATGTTGGATTCACGTCTCCGTCTCAACCAAAAATCTAAGTTAAAGAATAGGACTAAATCAAATCAAACTTTATTTAAATTGCATTTAAAGAATAGGACTAAATCAAATCAAACTTGATTTAAATTGCATTTAAAGTTTGATTAGATTTAGTCATATTCTTTAACTTCGATTTTTGTTGTTGTTATACTTAAGAGAAAACTTTCCCACCCCTTTTTCGTGGTATCCAATTGGTAGTAGTTACTGTCTTGTCTCATTGCTGCAACTCCCGTATGGACTCGGGGGAGGCAAAGGTCGAGAGCCATGCGTCCTCCGAAACACAACCCAACCAAGCCACACTGCTTCTTGACACAATGCACATCCGACCTGGTCAGCGTGCACTGTGGCTGGCCCGCCACAGGAGTCGCTAGTGCGCGATGAGACAAGGATATCCCTACCAACCAAACCCTCCCTAACCTGGACGACGCTAGGCCAATTGTGCGTCGCCCCATGAGCCTCCTGGTCGCGGCAGAGCCTGTGCTCAAACCCAGAATCTCTGGTGGCACAGATGCAATGCAGTGCTAGARCACTGCGCCACCCGGGAGGCCTAACTTCGATTTTTGATGGAGATCTTCTGCTTGGATAGTTCCATCTGTGCCATTGACTTAGTCTGGCTTTAATTGCAGTTTGCTACAAATTAATAATTGATATTTGTATTTTTTTATATTTTTACTTTTATGAAACTACCTGAGTAGGAAGATCCTCCCCTTCCTGCTCTGAGGAGCCTCCACTGACACTCTCTGTCTCCGTCTCTCTGTGTCTCTCTCTCAAACACACACACAGCTACGCCTGCCCCAGGCAGCCCGTTGTGGTCTAACCGCTCGACACAGACAGGCAGGTGGTGGTGGAGCTCAGGCGGTGGCTCTTTTTGGGGGCATTGGGTGCAGGCGGGGGGCTGACAGTGAGACTCCTGATCTTATTGAAACTGTTCCTCAGACTGCTGTGCCTGATGCTCCCAGTGCTGCTGGTCTCCTTGGACACAAATGTGTCAGGGTGACAGAGGCCTGCCCTGAGGCAGCAGCAGCACAACAGGCCTGCGATGGCCTTCCTCAGCTCTGTGCTGCCCAGGGTGTAGATGACCGGGTTCAGGGCCGAGTTGATCACGGCCAGGGCGATGACCCAGTCGGCGCTGAAGAGCGGTGCGCACTGCCGCGACACACAGAAGAAGTCCACCAGCAGCAGGATGAACAGAGGCCCCCAGCAAATGATGAACACACCCACGATGGAGATGACTGTCTTTAGCAGCCCCAGGGAGCGCTTGCGGCTGCGCTGGGATCCCACCTTGGCGCTGCTGCGCACGTGGCAGTAGATGGCGCCATAGAGCACACCGATGGCCAGCAGGATGAGGGAGAAYATGAGCAYYGAGAAGAYGATGTAGCTCTTGGAGTAGAGCGGCAGCAYGGTGGAGCAGCTCTCCAGGCTGCACACGCAGTTCCAMCCCAGCAGGGGGAGGAAGCCGATGGCGAAGGCCASGATCCAGCACAGCGCCACRAGGCCGTAGATACGARATGTCTTCCTGGCTGACTTCTGGTGCAGCGGCTTCATCATAGTGGTGTAGCGCTCCACTGCTATCAGCAGCAGGCTGAAGATGGAGGCGGCGAGGGCCACGAACAGTACCCCCTCCCTGAACAGCCACAGAGCCGGGCTCAGTCTGAATGTCTGGCTGCCCGACATCCAGATGTTGACCACGTAGGCCGCCCCGGCCAGCAGGTCGCTCAGGGTGATGTTGGCGATGCACACGTAGACCCAGCGGCGGCTGTGGAGGATCCGGGAGAGCACGGCCACTAGGACCAGCAGGTTCTCCAGGATGATGAGGACACTGATGAAGAGGGAGAGGGCCGCTGCCAAGCTCAGGCCACCCTGGCGGGGCACGCGATGCTGCAGGCGCCCTGTGTGGTTGTAGTGCTCCAGGATCACATCAATGTTAATAGCGCTGCTGTTGGTGGTGTTGCTGGCCCAGAYGTACAGATGAGAGCAGGAGGTTGAGGAGCTCAGGGAGGACAGGGCATCCATGGCTGGGTTGTGAAGGGCTTGGCAAGTCAGAAAATGGCTGGGTCGGGCTGGACAAGGCAGGACTTGGGTGAGTGTAGAACTCCTGATGTGGGCTTAGACTCAGGCTAAAACAGTCTCTCCACTGGAGCTCTGCTGTCTCACAACCCACCTAGCAAACACAGGAAGATGTTTGATATGAAAAGATGTCTGATATGCCATAATAAGTTCTAAGATGTTTGTAGTGCATGAACTGCAGGTAATGAAAATAATGTGTTTTTTGGTCAAATTGCCATGTGGTTAGTTGAGAGGAGCAGCCAGCTGTTACCAGGAAGGGGATTTAAATCTGCACGTGAAGTCAACATCTTTGAAAGTTTGAAAACAACTATTTCCAAATCCCTGTTAGTAGTAACGACTGAAAAACAAAATCCTATTCTCCCAAAATTGAAAAGTATGAACTGTTTTCCCCTCTGGAGTGAAATAAAAAGTACCTTATTACATTTATAACTTTTGTTCATTTTTAGATTTTATAATACAATTTCCCTTTACATTTCTAAATGTTCTTTTAGGAATAATTAGTGTTACAATTTGTTGCATGGGAGCAAAAGCTTGTACATGACCGCAAATGCTTTGCATATTTACTGCTACAGTTAAATGTGACTATACACCTGGCTCTCCATCCCAATCATTATCTAATTGTATAATTTCATATGAATAGGCTAACACATCACGACAAATGTTGTATCCTTTTGATTTTAACACAATAAACACTTGAAGAACAAATGTTACTTACTGGCGCAGAGATGCTGTTGGTAGTGATGTGGTGTGTGGACAGCCATCCCCTGTGTGGGCTGGTAGTGCAGATGTGTTCTACTCTATAGAAGCAATGAGGAAGGAAGCCCTACACTCAGAAGGTTACTCACATGGCACCACACCCAAAGCGACCAACACACACATGAGAAGCAAGAGGTTATTGACACTGATGGGGTGTTTCATCACTGGCCAAAAGAAAACACACCAATTGTGAAATGCTTCAGAACGTGATTATTCATAGATGGATGSCACCCAATCAACGTGTTAATTGCTAAATAGATATAGCCTAATCCACACTTGCATAAGGTTACCACAATTTTGTTTTTTAAATATATACATTCTATATATTTTCCCRCCTGTAATTTTCCACATGTCAAGGTCAGACTTAATCTCACTGATGTAAACACTTTRCCCATCCACTACTTGCGCCCTGCTTTTGACCGCTGCAATATTTTAATCCTATTGCTCAAGTTGCCCCATGATGATTACGGGAAGAGACTTTCATAATGTTTTCATGGTACATGTATGTCGAAGTGGTTGGACCAAGATGTTTTCTAGGATGTGTTGCAAGATACTTTTTCTACTAGGAGGGCATCAGGCCAGTATTTACAGTTGAAGTCGGAAATGTACATACACTTAGGTTGGAGACTTTGTGCATCACACAAGTAATTTTTCCAACAATTGTTTACAGACAGATTATTTCACTTATAACTCACTGTATCACAATTCCAGTGGGTCAGAAGTTTACAGAAAATTATGTCATGGCTTTAGAAGCTTCTGATAGGCTAATTGACATAATTTGAGTCAATTGGAGGTGTACCTGTGGATGTATTTCAAGGCCTACCTTCAAACTCAGTGCCTCTTTGCTTAACATCATGGGGAAATCAAAAGAAATCAGCCAAGACCTCAGAAAAAAAATTGTAGACCTCCACAAGTCTGGTTCATCCTTGGGAGCAATTTCCAAACACCTGAAGGTACTATGTTCATCTGTACAAACAATAGTAGGCAAGTATAAACACCACTGGACCACGCAGCCGTCATACCGCTCAGGAAGGAAACGCATTCTGTCTCAGAGATGAACGTACTTTGGTGCAAAAAGTGCAAATCAATCCCAGAACAACAGCAAAGAACCTTGTGAAGATGCTGGAGGAAATGGGTTCAAAAGTATCTATATCCACAGTAAAACGAGTCCTATATCGACATAACCTGGAAGGCCGCTCAGCAAGGAAGAAGCCACTGCTCCAAAACCGCCATGAAAAAGACAGACTATGGTTTGCAACTGCACATGGGGACAAAGATCGTACTTTTTGGAGAAATGTCCTCTGGTCTGATGAAACAAAAATAGAACTGTTTGGCCATAATGACCATCGTTATGTTTGGAGGAAAAAGGGGTAGGCTTGCAAGCCGAAGAACACCATCCCAACCGTGAAGCACGGGGGTGGCAGCATCATGTTGTGGGGGTGCTTTGCTGCAGGAGGGACTGGTGTACTTCACAAAATAGATGGCAACGTGAGGATGGAAAATGATGTGGATATATTGAAGCAACATCTTAAGACATCAGACAGGAAGTTAAAGCTTGGTCGCAAATGGGTCTTCCAAATGGACAATGACCCCAAGCATAAGTTGTGACATAATGGCTTAAGGACAACAAAGTCAAGGTATTGGAGTATTGGAGTGGCCATCACAAAGCCCTGACCTCAATCCTATAGAAGATTTGTGGGCAGAACTGAAAAAGCGTGTGCGAGCAAGGAGGCCTACAAACCTGACTCAGTTACACCAGCTCTGTCAGGAGGAATGGGCCAAATTCACCAACTTATTGTGGGAAGCTTGTGGAAGCTACCCGAAACGTTTGACCCAAGTTGAACAATTTAAAGGCAATGCTACCAAATACTAACTGAGTGTATGTAAACTTCTGACCCACTGGGAATGTGATGAAAGAAATAAAAGCTGAAGTAAATCATTCTCTCTACTATTATTCTTTGGGGTTTTAGGCTGGGTGTCTGTACAGCACTTCGAGATATTAGCTGATGTACGAAGGGCTATATAAATAAACTTGATTGATTGATTGATTCTGACATTTCACATTCTTAAATAAAGTGGTGATCCTAACTGACCTAAGACAGGGATTTTTACTAGGATTAAATGTCAGGAATTGTGAAACTGAGTTTAAATGCATTGGCTAAGGTGTATGTAAACTTCCGACTTCAACTGTATTTTTGGATTCCCATAAGCCGACTCCAATGCAATATCTAGTCTTACTGGGGTCCGACACATAACGAAAAAGACAACACAGACCGAAGAATTGACAATTTACATTAATTTAAAACATTAACATGTAGTGTGTGTGTGTGTAATCATCAGTTTACACATACATGTCAGTACATAAACACAACAAATAGGTCACATGGGGTATAGGTGTTGCTTTATTTGTTTTTTTAAACCAGGTTTGCTGTTCACTTGCGCTATGTAAGATTGAAGGGAGTTCCATGCACTCATGGCTCTGTATAATACTGTACATTTCCTTTTTGTTCTGAACCTGGGGACTGTGAAAATACCCCTGGTGGCATTTCTGGTGGGGTAAGTGTGTGTCAGTGCTGTGTGTATGTTGACTATTAAAAAACATGAGCTGGCGCACACCCAGAGAAAATTATAAACTATAAGCTATATATAAACTCCCAGTAATTTATTGGGTAAATTARCAATGTTTCGGCATCACTGTGCCTTCTTCTGGGTCTGAATGTTGACTATGCAAACAATTTGGAATTTCCAACACATTGTTTCTTATAAAAAGAAGAAGTGATGCAGTCAGTCTCTCCTCAACTCTTAGCCAAGAGAGACTGGCATGCATAGTACTGATATCAGCCCTCTGATTACAATGAAGAGCAAAACGTGCCGCTCTGTTCTGGGCCAGCTGCAGCTTAACTAGGTCCTTCTTTGCAACACTTGACCATATGACTGGYCAGTAATCAATTTAAGATAAAACTAGAGCCTGCAGGACTAGAGCCTGCAGACCTCTCAGCAAAAAAAGAATAATGACATGAAGAAAACAGGAACCTTCTGATCAGATCTGTAAAGGGACCCTCCCTTTGGTTTCTCTACTACAGAGGTACAGCTATGGTTTCACACATCACTTCACCCAGCCGTGCCAGACCATACTCCTGCCATAAAGACCTACTTGGTCTACCCAGTGGGCCCCAACCACTTACCATAAGTGGCTAAAGACATCACACACTCAGTAGTCAAAAATATCACTACTGATAAAAAAGAAACACCATCCCATTTGCTGGCTCTACATTCCAGCATTTTGGATTTGAGAGCAGATGTTTTGTATGAGGCGACAGTGTTATGGAGAAATAGGGACTCTAATCAGAGGGCAAAATAGGGGACAGGTGTGAAAGAGTAAATGAGGTCGTTAGGAGAATGAGAAACAGCTGGGAGCAGGAACGGAACGATAGAGAGAGAGAGAGCGGGAGAGGGAGAGAGGGAGGAGGAGAGAGAGAGAGAAAGAGAAAGAACCTAATAAGACCAGCAGAGGGAAGCACAGGGACAAGACATGATAATCAATGACAAAACATGACAGACAGTACAGAATGTCACCTTTTATTTATATTTCATACATATCTGTTTTACCATTTAGAAATGAAAGAACTTTATATATCGAGTCCCCCCCCCCCCCATTTGAAGGTGTCATAAGTATTTTGTAAGTATTTAGTGTATTAAAGTAGTAAAAAGTTTAGTATTTGGTCCCATATTCCTAGCACTCTCCAAACTTGTTGGATGCATTTTCTGTTTCTTTTGGTTGTGTTTCAGATTATTTTGTGCCCAATAGGAACTAAATGGTGAATAATGTAGTGTAATATTGAGGTCACTATTATTGTAAATAAGAATAGGTTTCTGAACACTTCTACATTATTGTGGATGCTACCATGATTACAGATAGTCCTGAATTAATTKATGTTGGGGGTGTGAGCTTTGTGAAACCCAGCACACAAAGATGATCAATCTGAAAATCTTCTCAATCTAGTGATGCTACAAAAAATTAAATAGAAAATAACCGCATCCTTAGGTGACAACAACACACCCAGAACTGTTGAAAAGACAGTCTCTGAAAATACCACTAAAACCACAATGTGGTTAGCTTACAAGGAAACTGTAACTATGAAATTGTTTACCTTCTTTCCCCAACATTCTATTTTACCTTTAAAGCTAGAGTCCTTAATTGAAACAAGTGGTCTCACTGCCTCTATTTTGGTACAAAGCTGAGGGATGGGCCTGGAGAAATATGGCCATTCTTAAGGTCATAGACCATCCATGATATCAGAATTATAGTTTTAAAAATGTTTTGAGGCTATACAGTGTTTGTTTACATTGTTTACAAACATTGGAGCTTATATTTTGGGTTCTGATGGGGTATGACAGTTGAACTAAGCTCATGAGGCCTTTATAAGTTATATTCTTCAAAAATCAATGGGTACCTAYTATTAATTTAAAATAAAATGGATGTAGCAACTCTAATAATTATATTTTTAGGTTGTGAAACATATACAGTATGGGCAGTATGCCAAATAGAGTCGACAAGTTGCCCTTAAACCACAGATACAGCAGGATATGGTTATATTTTTGGAGGTAGGGTAATCTGATGCTAGATATTTTGTTAAGACCAAATTCTAACTCAATTGAGCATTTATGTGACAGATGCATTTCGGTTGATGACCTACTAAGGACATTCAAGGTCAATGCTTCATTCAGTTACCAATGATATAGTTTTAGTTGCACTGAAGCTAATGGTCTTCCTCAATAAATAAATCACATAACAGTTTACACCTACTGTAGGTCAATTACTGTTGATATATGGGGCAAGTAGTATTATCCCACAGACTTCTATAAAGATCTAACCCGATACTAATTGTTGTCTGGGAAGAGCTGCATCAACACCTGTTGGTCATTTAATAAAATTGCATCTACTACTCCAGACACAAAGTTGTAAGTGTGCGATCTTCTTTCTTCTTCTCTAGTATAATGGTGTTCACACAAATGTAATGTCCATTTCGCCACCTACTGTACGGGTAGTAAACTGTTGGGGGGATGATGTCATAGAAAGAAAAAATATACATTTTAAAATAACATCCCACTCCTTCAGTCACAGTCCATTCCAAATCAAATCTCTACAAAGGCACAGGGGCCTGGGAAGCGGGAACATCTTAATTCACTATTACCTGCAATGCTTCGGCTGTTAATTCCTGCAGGACCCAAAAACCTTTCATCCGCACCTACAATTATGTCCAGTTTCTTAGACTTCTTGTTTGGGCAGTACAATGAATCACCTGCAAAATAATTGCCACAAAAACCACCTTCTTCACAATCACTAGCTATGCTTGCATTAAGTTGTCCAGTGATTTTTTTTGTCGACATTTAGAATGTTTGCATAGAAAATAGATGCAACAATTGCCTGCTAGGGTGCGTTTCCATTTAACTATCTTGTGTTGGTAAAAACAGCTGGGTGTAATGACATCAGACCCAGGGCTGTATCCCAGCCATTATAACCTTGGCTGCTGTAGGGTCATTCACCTCAATCGATCTACAAACACATAGCCTACTAGCTATACAATTGTAATGTTGTACCCCTGAAAAGGGGAAATATGATAAATAATTCACACTGACATGTAGCATCAGTGATGAAACAAAAATGTATGACATTTTTTAACTGTATTGTTTCCATGTTAATGTAGACCTATAGGGAAGATAGGCCATGTGGAGATGTTCATATTGAAACATTTCCAACTTGTTTGTTAAGATTAGCAAAGATTTTCTCAGAGGACCCCACTTGGGGTCCGACCCCACCTGGGGTCCYACCCCAAGTTTGGGAACCACTGTACTAACCTCTGCTTGCTTCCTCTCGCTCTGTCTCTGCTTCCTCCTGCATGCATTGAAGCCTGCCTCAGCCTCACCACTGAGCGTCACATCACGTCTGTGTCAGTAGCTTACTCTCTGTAAAGCAAAGTTATGAAAATTTAGTCGCATATTTTTGCTTCTGCTGAGGTAGGCTCCGTTTAACGTTAGCTTCCTACTTCATCCTTCAAATGAGGAAAAAATACCAATGTCCGGACCTTGGTGTCCTCATATGTAGTTACCGCCATGCTTCTTCTTATTATTATTAATCAGCTCGCCTCGCACTCGTTGTCAACGCGTGCAGGCAGCCTCCATTCCGCACACACAGCATGATGGCACCAGCTGTTCCGGACGACTGTGTGATCACGCTCTCCGTAGCCGATGTGAGCAAGACCTTTAAACAGGTAAATATTCACAAGGCCGCGGGGCCAGAAGGATTACTATGATGTGTCCTCAGAGCATGCGCGGACCAACTGGCAAGTGTCTTCACTGACATTTTCAATCTCTCCCTGACCAAGTCTGTAATTACCTACATGTTTCAAGCAGACCACCATAGTCCCTGTGCCCAAGGAAGCAAAGGTAACCTGCCTAAATGACTACCGTCAGTCYCGATGAAGTGCTTTGAAAGGCTGGTCATGGCTCACATCAACACCATCATCCTGGAAACCCTAGACCCACTCCAATTCGCATACCGCCCCAACAGATCCATAGATGATGCAATCTCAATTTCACTCCAAACTGCCCTTTCCCACGTGCTGTTCATTGACTACAGCTTAGCGTTCAACATCATAGTGCCCACAAAGCTCATCACTATGCTAAGGACCCTGGAACTAAGCACCTCCCTCTTCAACTGGATCCTGGTCTTCCTGATGGGCTGCCCCCAGGTGGTGAGGGTAGGCAACAACACATCTGCCACCCTGATCCTCAACATGGGAGCCCTCAGGGGTGCGTGCTTAGTCCCCTCCTGTACTCCCTGTTCACCCACGACTGCGTGGCCAAGCACGACTCCAAATCAAATCAAATTTTATTTGTCACGTGATCCGAATACAACAGTTGCAGACCTTACAGTAAAATGCTTACTTACAAGCCCTTAACCAATAATGCAGTTTTAAGAAAAAAAGTGTTGAGAAAGTATTTACTAAAATAAACTGAAGTTAAAAAAATAAAATAAAAAAATCTATATTAAAAATAAGAAAAATAACAAAAAATTAAGGAGCAACAATAAAATAACAGAAGCAATGCTATATACAGGGGGTACCAGTACAGTGTCAATGTGCGGGGGCACAGGTTAGTCGAGGTACATGTATGTGTACATGTAGGTATGGGTAAAGTGACTATGCATAGATAATAAACAGCGAGTAGCAGCAGTGTAAAAACAAAGGGGGGAGGGGTGTCAATGCTAATAGTCCAGGTGTCCATTTGATTAATTGTTCAGCAGTCTTATGGCTTGGGTGTAGAAGGTGTTAAGGAGCCTTTTGGACCTAGACTTGGCGCTCTGGTACCACCCCCATTTTTATGCTGCTGCTACTCTCTGTTTATTATCCATGCACTTTACCTCTACCTACATGTACAAATTATCTCGACTAACCTGTACCCCACACATTGACTCGGTACCATTACCCCAGTACAGTGTCAATTACTCCCTGTATATCGCCTCATTATCGTTATTTTATTGTGTTTTTAAACTTTAGTATATTTAGTAAATATTTTCTTAACTCTTTTTCTTAAAACTGCATTGTTGGTTTAAGGGCATGTCATTTCACAGTAAGGTCTACTACACCTGTTTTATTCGGCGCATGTGACAAATAACATTGTTTTGAACACACCCATGGCCCAAACTGGGGAGAGGATGAATGAACAAGGAAGTTGAGCAATTTAAGATGTATGTGTAAATATTGTGACAAATGTGATTTTATAGCCTAGAATATAATGACCAAAAAATCGAAAGACACCCATTTTCAAATAAATAATCATCCCGAAGCGAAGGTGTATGTCTGACTGCCCGCAGCATGAAACATGCTGACCGTCGAGCATCCCGCGGTAATGCAGCCCGCTACCCCTATTCAATGGCCAGGCTACCCCAGTGAAAAATTCATGGCACCGCTGCTGAGCAGAACTGCGGTGTTCTAAGAGGCAGGCTAAAGGATTTGCTCATTGGTGGTGGCGGTATTAAGACAAATAAAAATACTCGGCTATCAAACAACCCAGTTTTTTTTAAAATAAAAATACTCGGCTATCAAACAACCCAGTTTTTTTTTTAAATAGGCATACATTTATGGGCAGGCAAATTAGCCTACTTCTATATGCGTGTCGAGGATGCTTGATTACACTCAACATGCAATAGGTTTTCATTGACGCAGGTTAATTCGACAGAACCAATGTCGCCCCAAAAAATCATTGTGATATGTGTAATGGAAATGGCAGATAAAGGAGACATTTTCTAAATATCAACCAAAATCGTATAATTTTCTTTTCTCGACGGGTGGAGTTTTCTTTGGTGGAACTTTCTTTATTGCGATAAATGAGGGAAACGGTGTTTTTCGAATAAACGATGATTGCCGAATAGCTTCCTTTTGAAGGTACGTGATGTCATCACGTAACTATAAACTCAAGACGTCTGCTTGCCACATTTTTTTTTTCAACTGTAAAAAGTATGTTTATTTGCAGGACAAGGACTGTCCTAACTTTCAAGAATGCCTGAAAGTTTCACCATGGCGATATTTTTGGCACGTCATAATTATTAGAATATGCCACAAATTAGTCAATTCATTATTGCATTATATAGCCTCTAGTCTTCCGCGGGCTATAGGCCTACCTGAGACATGATAACAAGTAACTTTTTTGGGGGGGGGGGGGTAATTTATGTATTGTTTTGGTTCGGGTTAATATAAATATTGCTCCCGTTGATCAAAGATCAGAACTCTTATATTTTTTTGATGTGTTTGTGTTCTAATCGCGCTGCCTCTACGAACGAGTAGAATCATGAACTGTGCTTTGTTCGCCAGCGTCCCCAGATTTACCTCCCGGTTTGTATTTTTTGCGTCACATTCATTATTTCAAAGTCTGACTCTCGTTGCACAGGCGGAGAGCCTGGCGTGAAAGGAACTTCCCTAGCTCCCAGTCGAGATGTCGGACAAAATGCCATTTTAAAACCGTCCCGTGACTCCTGCGGTGTCTACCGACATCCCCCAAACAAAAACCGACCCTCGGAGAATGAATGCACAACTGGTAAATAAATAGTCACTTCTCAACACGTCATTTCGTTGGCTAGCTGCCAGCAGTGATTTCTATTGCAGCGATGTTGAAGGGCTCTGGCTAGAATTGCTGTTAGCCAGCTCGAAGGATGAAGTAAAAAGCAAACGTTAAACGAAGCCTACTTCAGCAGGAGCAAAAATACCCTACTAAGTTATCATAACTGCTTTACATAGAGTAGTGTACTGAGACAGATGAGGTGTGGTGAGGCTGGCTGCAATGCATGCAGAGGAGACCGAGAGAGGTTAGTAGGATACAGTGGTTCGCAAACTAGTGGTCTGGCCCGTTGTGGGATCCTCTGAGAAAATATTTACTAATTTTATCAAACAAGTTAGGAACTTTCAATTTTGTTTTCAAAATGAACATCTCCACATGGTCTATCTTCCCTATAGGCATACATTAACATGCAACCAATATAATACATTAACATGCAACCTATATAAAATTGTGCAAACATTGCTTTATTTTAGGCTATATGTGTATGTAGCCTACTCTACTGTGTGAGAAGCTGCATGGAAGAATTCCAATGTCTATAGAAATGGCAGACATTTTTTTTTCTCCTTTCATTGTCAGCAAAAATGTTGGCCTTATGCCTATATGACTGGAGACATTAGCAGAATATTTCTAATACGACAAAAAATACAGAGTAGCCTGGCACTGACGGGTAGAAGCCTCTCCGCAATAGGCCATTCCTCTTCTCGTGAAATCCCAGGAAAAGCTATAGGCTACAAAAGTTACAGTACATTTTGATATATTTTTTATACAATGCCTATTGGGGAAAGGATCAGGCTTGCTCTGCCTAATTGCAAAATGTAAAACAGGCCTACAGCATAGGGGCATGTAGGGGAAAGTTGAGGAGAGAAAGCGCATTGGTGTGATCACTTTTGGCAGGTTATGATAACATTGTTGCACTGATGCGTTGCAAATAGTTGCACAGGACAGACAGAGATGAGCTCAATGAAAAAGACCCAAAGTAATTGACAACCATTCGAAAAATGGAAATCACTTGCAAACCACTTGAGCAATGAGGCAATGACATGCTGTAAAAGATATGCAGGCTAAACAGCGTTTGTTGTTGAATTACTACATTTAAATACAAGTTACTATTCTTTTTCATTAGGCCTACATATATTGTACATTGAAGTAGTACTTGCAGTTGTCACTGACAGTGAACACACCCTGAAAGCACTGAATGGTCTGAACCAGTGTGCGTTAGAGATCTTATGAATGGTTTTGTTACCACATTAATAGGCAGCGTGCAGTAGGATGCGTTGATCAGTTGAGTGGCAGGTGTAGGACTAGAATGATAAACAATCAACTTTCCTCTGTGGATGCTTTTTATAGTTATGTAGCCTATAGTTGATCATTATAGTTATTGGCTTGGTGGATGGCCCTTAACTCTGACACAACTAACGTTATTATCACAACATAACTAGCCTACTAGTAGGTCTAGCTCACATTAATGAATTCAAATCCATCACTTCCATTGTTTGGCTGTGGCCATAGCAACGTTTGAAAATTAGGTGGATACTAAACAAGTTAAATGTATTTCACACACATTGCTACATGTAGCTTTCTTGGACACTGGGTCCCCTCATTTCCCACGCCGAATAGCCTGAAGCCACAGGGCTCTTCTTGCAGGCTCTATTTCCCTACATTGGAGCATTGCGAAGCGTAGGTTGGGATTTTTGACCTGGTTACATGTACATTAAACACAGTTTTTCGGCATGTTCTGTTATTCTGTATAACAAAAAATGTATGACGAAGTTGGCTCTTTTACACTGGGGTTCAATGGGAATGAATGTTTGTTTTCCACAATTTCTGAGCGGGGTCGAGGGGAATTCCTTATTATTATGTGAATTGCGACTCAGTATATAGAGTACAACAGTATGAGTCATAATACCCATAAAACCTAAAGGTCAAACAAGGAAATGTTTCCAACTGTTTTTCCACCATTCAATTTTCCCATAAGGGATTTTAGAAATGCTTWAAAAAAGGGCTGTGTTTTGTAAATCTATCTAGGACAAGGGGATTTTTATCAATATACTGAACAAAAATATAAACGCAACATGCAACAATTCAAAAGATTTTGCTGAGTAAAGAAATCAGTCAGTTGAAATAAATAAATTAGGCCCTAATCTATGCATTCCACATGACTGGGCAGGGGCGCAGCCATGGGTGGGAGGGCATAGGCCCACACACTTGGGAGCCAGGCCCACACACTGGGGACAGAAATACTCCTCAGTTTCCACAGCTGTCTGGGTGACTGGTCTTAGACGATCCCGCATGTGAAGAAGCCGGAAGTGGAGGTCCTGGGCTGGCGTGTTTACACGTGGTCTACGGTTGTAAGGCCAGTTGGACATACTGCCAAATTCTCTAAAATGATGTTGGAGGTGGATAATGGTAGAGAAATTAACATTTAATTCTCTGGCAACAGCTCTGGTGGACATTCCTGCAGTCAGCATGCCAATGGCACGCTCCCTCAACTTGAGACATCTGTATCATTGTGTTGTGTGACAAAATTTTAGAGTGGCCTTTTATTGTCAGTATATATTCGCCTGTGCCAAAAAAATGAAATGCTAATTAACTGCTAATGTGGCTATCATAAAGAACTACAAATGCCATAATGATCTGGACAAGACTGACAAATCCGGGCAATGGTAAGAATGAACTATCTAATGTTTGCTAAATGTAGTAATGAATAAATTGGCAACATTTAAATGGACAATTCTGTGAGCTTTAAATTGACACCACCAGTTAGCAAAGGTGAGAGAGATTTACATGGTTATCAAAACGTCACGCCAGGGTAAGCCTTATTAAGTAGGGAGGCACCGATATGACATTTTTGGCCAATACCGATATCTGATATTTTCCTTGCCAAAAGAAATTATACCGATATTAAATTTTTTTGCAGCATTTTAAGCATTCTAGTACAGTTAAATAGTTGAAACACACACACACACACACTGACCAAAAGTTATTTTGTTGGCATTTACATATGTCACTATTACTAGTAAAACATAATCAAAACCAATTTCTTTCACTTACTTGCTGTGCTGTTTCGTTGTTCATTTGTTCAGTCTCAACCAGGATTTCATCATATATGTCAAGCAGTGAAGTTTCAGCTCTCTTTTCGTGGCTTCTCTTCCTCTGTGCGCACTGTCAGTGTGTCCGTTTCCATCTTGTCCAGCTGTGTTTGTAACATTTCACTTAAACCCTGTTTCTTGTCTGCATCGAAGTAGCAGTCCTTGTACCTAGCATCGAGCATGGTGGTGACACAGTAAAAGAGGCTCAGAGAGAATGCTCCCGAATCACTTGTTCACAGCCTCTAGTAGAGTACTTTTCCAAGTTAAGCCGACGGTCTGTGTTGGTATTTTTGTTGAGCAGGCGTTTCAATGCCATGACAGAGGGTATCACGTCTGCTGCAGACACATTTGAGCTTATTTCTCGAGTCAGTTGTTCGAATGGAGCTAGGAGTGTTCATGTTTCAAACATCTCAAATGCCATTGAAATGGCAGCAGCGGTATGAGAACCAGCACATTCTTGAGCATGCAATACAGCTTTCCTCAGTACGAAATCCTCATGGACCCACTGTGCTGTCAGACTCATAATGCTCATGTGGCTGACATCGCTGGTCCAAATGTCAGTCGTGAAGCTAATAGCAGTGACGCCCATAGCAAGTAGCTCATGGATGTGAGTTTCAACAATACTGTATAACAACACTTGAAAAATAGCACRTACTTGGTGTAATATTCATATGTGTAAACATACGGAATTGTAATTGGATGCATTTTACCGCCATATCATACTGTGCTATGATTGGTTAAGACCACCCAAATGGTTAGGTGATGGTCAGTTTGATCCTGGTTGGCGATACGTTAACATGCCAGTTATAGCTAGCTAATAAAGAGCTACGTTGAGAAATATCCTGTAGTACTGCATTTTATTATTTTGTACAAAGCGTGCAAAACAAGACACTTGGTAGTGTGTACCATTGCCTGACCAGTCGGCGAAAGCCGCCAACATCCACGACAGAGAACGATAGATTGTCAAGGGCAATGAATTCCATTATCTTGGCGTTAATGGATTTCGCCTTTGAGTTGTCTCGCTGAAATTTTCTTACTCTTTCAAATGACTGCTCGACTTGTTGACGGCTAGATCCACACAGCAGACATTGTGGGCTAGGTTAGGAATGCTGTTGAATGTGTAGCGCTATATTTTTTGTGGCGTCACTACGTCATCTACCTACGTTATATATGTATGCACGTCAGCTTTGACATCGGTTTTGCACATCGGCATTGAACTATACATCGGGCCGATGCTGATGTTGGCATTTTTAGCCAATATCGGAGAATTCTTACTAATATATTGTGCATTCCTAATTTTCAGTGTTTCTAAAATTCCCAATGGGGAAAAATTCATGATGGAAAAACGATTGGAACCATTTCCCTGTTTGACCGCTATGTTTTCTGGGTATTGAGGTTACAGGGTTAAGGGTTAGGTTTAAAATCACATTTTAAGAGAAATTGTAGAAATCGGCGGTGTACGACCAACACCACCGAAGTMAAACACCAGCGTAATAGTTGCATCCATTTGATTTTATCTCTACCAGACAAATAAAAGACAAATCAAACTAAGCCGGTTTGCACTTTCGTTTGTGATGTTACAACTGTACTCAAAGTGCATCACTCATCTAATATCTGTAGAGGGCGCTGAGCAATTTCATTTTTGGTGCAACAGTGCTTTGTATGGAATATCGCTTGCAGTTTTTTCTCAACTTTTCCCACCGCGCGTTGCCCGCTAGAGAGAACCGTTCTCCTAGCAGCAGGATATTATGATGAAAGCACAATCGGGAATGATCTTTTCTAAATAAGAGTCCCCATGCAAAGACATGCTAAACTGAGAATATCTAGAATATCTTTTTTTTTTAGCACTTTAGTGCAATACTACTGTTTTTCACAGCATTGCAACCAGTGGTGTAAACACACCCCAAAAAACTACTTAAGTAGTACTTTAAAGTATCTGTACTTTACTATTTATATTTTTGACAACTTATACTTTGACTTCATTACATTTCTTAAGAAAGCCATGTAATTTTTACTTAATATATTTTCCCTGACACCCAAAAAATCTTGTTACATTTTGAAGGACAGGAAAAGAGTCCAATTCACGCGCTTATCAAGAGAACATCCCTGGTGTTCCCTACTCACTCTGATCTATCGGACTCTAAACAGTCATGCTTCTTTTGTAAATGATGTCTAAGTGTTGGAGTGTGCCCCTGGCTATCCGGAAAAAATAAAATAAAACATGGTGCCGTCTAGTTTGCTTAATATAAGGAATTTAAAATTATTTAGACAATTACTTTTGATACTTGAATATTTTTGCAATTATATTTAATTCTGATACTTAAGTATATTTAAAAATATATATTTTAGACTTTTACGCAAGTAGTGTTTTACTGGGTGACCATCACTTTTACTTGACTCATTTTCTATTGAGTTATCTTTACTTTTTTCTCAAGTATGACAATTAGGTACTTCTTCCACCTCTGATTGCAACTACTTTTGAAAAAATAAATTAAGAACTTGATTTATTTTATGCCAGCATTTCTTGTCGAAGTTTATACAAATACTGGTATGCTGAAATTGAAAGAAATAGACTTTGAATAAAATAAAAATATACGTTATTGGAATGACTTTATGGAAGTGGTGGAGAACGAAGTGCTGCTGAATATGTACAAAACAGGTCTCCCTCAAAACGACACATATTTGGTTAGTATGGACCCTACTGAGAATTTCCCACCCCACTTTAGCTGAGACGAGTAGATTTTGTTTTCTCTCTATAAGCCAAGTATCCCATGTAAAGTCTATTACAGTGTATTCCATTGGAGGCAATGGATGGGGTGGAGTGAAAAGCCAGCAGCAGGCCGTGTGACACAGTCCCCCTAAAAAAACAAACATATTTTGTTAGTAGAGACCCTAATGAGTATTTTTCCACTCCCCTTTTAGCTAAGACAAATAGAAAAGTTCTCTCTACAGCCCATTTTTCTCAAAATACCAGCGTCAACATTGTATTTTTTCATTATTGGTCTTTAAAAAAAATGTCAACCTTATTTTGGATTTGTTATCATAAATTACTTATTGCCATTTCTTGATGGCACAATAAAKGTGGCTGTTGATTAAAAAAAAATATATATTTGTAATCAACTAATGATATTGCAATGTGTTGAAATGCGGGCTTTTATCTAGATTTTTTTTTTATTGCCATAACTAAAGTGACGTTATCATTTGTGCTGCTTGCAGAATAGTACTTTGCTAGAAAAAGGAAGTAGAGTAGCTGGCTAGCAGTTATTAGTCAGCTCGTGAAGCCAGCCAGTAGGTTTGAAAAGGATGTACAATTTAACGTATTTTACTACAAGACAGGTTTTAATATTCGGGTAAGATAGCAAACAGGTACACCACCTTGTAGATACATAACTTTGCGGGTTGCTTATGTTTTTTTCTGTTAGCTAATTTAATTGCGTAATTTTACTGCTTGATTCTGAACGACAACGTCCTTAGCTAACAGGCTAACGTTAGCTGAAGGTATTTGGTTAGCCAGTCTTGATTTAATCAAAAAGGGAACTACAAAAGTAGCTTTTTAAATTATCCGTCAGTTTTATGCGGGAAATACAATAAGGAAAGGAGTCATCTTAGACAATGAGAAAAACAACTGAACAAGGTAAGATAATGTATGTTTATCTAGCTTGTTCTGAACGTAAGTTTGTCAATGAACAAATCAATGAAATAAGGGAAGCAGACCCTAGAAAGAATTGTTGTGCCGTATTCAAATCATTTGGTGTAGGAGTTTTAGTGAACAAAGTGTCGCTATAGTAATCATTAGTGATAAGACATTTCACTGCAGTTCATTGGTGTCTATAATTCAAGTTACCTTATTGTCTACTTCCTCTTTTTGATTCTCATTCCAATGTCCAAAAAAAGCAGCCAGACAAGTTGGTAGTGAACTTAACAAAACCCATTTGCCTATGCATTGTGACGAGTGCTCTTGCTCATTGTATGTATGTGTGTAAGCTCAGACAAGTGTAGCTGACATACGTTTTATGGCACAGATGACACATCTTGGAGCAAAAAAGAGTGGGGTAGCCAAGCTTCAAAGTTAGAGGACTCTCCTCTGTAATTCAGTCCCACGTCCTTTCACCTCCACCCAACCACATGCTGCCAAAATCCTCCACAGCACTGTAGCTACATTACTAATGTATGACCTGTGGAAAAACTTAATCACAAACAGAAAAAGACCAAATAGGAACAAGGTCGTTCCATGTCATTTCAGCAAGCCACGACACCCATCATCTCCGGTTACAGAAACAAATTCAGAACAGTTAGAAGCAGATAAGATAAGCATTCCGGTAACATTATTTTGTTGAAATGTAATTATATCTTTGAGAAATTAAGGTAATTGATTGCAACCATATTGGCCATTTTAAAATTTTTATGATTCATATAATTTCGAATGAATATAGTACCTAACACATGATTTGGACCAAACTTTTTTTCTAATGAGTAAGACTTGAGGAATCCGAAGAAATGGTCAAAAGCCAACCACGGTGCCACAAATTTCTTTGCATTGTGGCCCAAATCCAATGAATGGGAGTAAAAAAAAAAAAAAAACACCTGGAACAGCACCATTTAGTGGTCAGAACCTGGTAATATAAGGATGTAAGCGGTGACATAAACCCAACAACTTCAATGACTAATTTCTCTGGACAGGGGGAGAAAAAACACCTCACCAAATTCACTGAAAATACATTATGTAGGATGAAGAAACAATGCTCAGAGCCCCAGCTCCATACTTCTTGTCAAACATAGAGAACTGATACTATATACTTGTTGGGGTGGGATGTGGGTGTCTTGACCATTTCTTTGGATTCCTCATGTCTAACTCATTGTTAGAAAACGTTTACTCCAATTTGGATTTTAGGTTATATTTTTAATATAATAATCCTATACATTTTAAATGGCCAGCTTGTGTGCAATCAATTAGCTGAATTTCGCAGTGATCAAATTCAATTCAACAAAATAATGTTCCTGGAATACTAATCTCATCTGTTTCTAACAGAAGCGATTTCAGAACAATCTGAGATGGGGAGTGCCAATCGTCTTTCTTGTCCTTTTTAAGGTGCAAGGTCCCAACAGTGAAATTAGGTGTAGGTTTAGCTGCAGTCTGTCATTCTTGAACTTGCTATTTGGTGTTATTCCAGTGGCGGTGTGTAATGAGCAAGTCATTTCCTCCTGATGAAATAATGTGTTTACACTTCCCTCTCTAAGCTGCTCTGTTTGCCATGTGTCTGCATTTAGTGGCCCTTACAGCTTCAACTTCTTTGAAAGATTTCTGTGCTGAACAAGATACAGCGACCATTTCGGCCCCTAACTCTGATTGGTTTCCTGTTCCCCAATCAGGTTTACTAATCTAATAAATAGAGACTTTGTTTCATAGCTAACTCAAATGCCTTGGAATGTGAAAGATATGAAAGACAGGGTTTCATTTGAATCATTTTCTTCTGGATGCACTGCAGAAAGCACAAAGGCTTTTTGTTGTCTTAAGGGCCATATGGCCCCTGGCTCATACCCCATTGCCCTACTGTTGTCAGGCTACTGGTGTTGGAAAAGTGGGAGGGTTAAAGCTCAGGGTGATGTTCCATTTTTAGGAGTCGGGAGTTCTAATTGGCCTAAACAGCCTGGCAGATGCAATTGAGTGGAACTGTGGGTGGAAAGATGATCAACGTAATTTCTCTCAGCCAGATACGTCTTGATATTCACTCCACATTTACAACATTTTGATAAAGGAATGCTTTGATACCATAATTTTACAAGCAGAAGTCTATTCTCTCTGGTAGTAGGCTAATGTGATAGAAAATATTTGCTCCGTATCTCAGTATATAGGCTAACTTAACAGAAATCCACACTTGTGTTGATTTCATCCACAATCCTATTTCCTATTTGCACAGGCAACATTGCTTTTGTATAAGCAACTAAGCAGATGGAAAGCTCTTTTCAGAGAAGTCTCATCAGTTTGATAAATTCACCAAAACTAAGCCATTGAGGTCTAGCACTCTTATACAGGAACTGTTGTTGTTCCCTGTTCTATGTCTTATCAAGCACACAGCATGTTACACAACTGCATTTTTAATTATAGGTTATTTCCTAGGCCCTACATTTCTTAGTCTCATACTATAGCCTTAATGAATGATGCTACTGTACAATGAGTGTACAAAACATTAAGAACACCTGCTCTTGTCATGAGCCTGACCAGGTGAAAGCTATGATCCCTTATTGATGTCACTTGTTAAATCCACTTCAATTAAGGGAAGGCGACAGGTTAAAGAATACTTTAATCCTTGAGACAATTGAGACATGGATTGTGTATGTGTGCCATTCAGAGGGTGAATGGACAAGACAAAAGATTTAAGTGCCTTTGAACAGGGTATGGTAGTGGGTGCTAGGGACAGCGGTTTGTGTCAAGAACTGCAACGCTGCAGTGTTTTTCATGCTCAACAGTTTCCTGTGTGTATCAAGAATGGTCCACCACCCAAAGAACATCCAGTCAACTTGGCACAACTGTGGGAAGCATTGAAGTCAACATGGGCCACCATCCATGTGGAACTTTTTTGACACACTGTAGTCCATGGCCCGACGAATTGAGGCTGTTCCGAGGGGGAGGGGCACGCAACTCAATATTAGAATGGCGTTCCTAATGTTTGGTGTACTCAGTGTATGTCGGAGGCTTGAGTGTAAGCCATTGACTGTATGGTGTAGGCCTATTGTGTTTTTAATTGTGCGGAAATGTGTTTCTTATTTTTAGATGATGACTCTCAGAAGTGGTTAAGCAAAGTGATGTATATGGGTGGGTGTGTTTAGTGAAGAGATGAAAGCTGTCTGTGAACCATATCTAGCGATCTTATCTCCCAAGCCCGTTCCTGACTGTGTCGTTCTGAGTTTCTCGAATAACTTGGAAAGTCACCCTKATTTTTCCACGTAGGCCCCAAGCAATGATGACTCATGGATACTTTGCGAAATTAGGTCAGAGAAAGTATACTGAACAAAAATATAAACACAACATGGAAAGTGTTGGTTTCATGAGCTGAAATAAAAGATCCCAGAAATTTTCCATGTGCACAGAAAGCTTATTTCTCTCAGATTTTGTGAACATATTTGTTTAAATCCCTGTTAGTGAATATTTCTCCTTTGCCAAGATAATCCAGCCACCTGACAGGTGTGGCATATCAAGAAGCTGATTAAACAACATGATAATTACACAGGTGCACATTGTGCTGGGTACAGTAAAAGGCCACTCTAAAATGTGCAGTTTTGTCACAACACAATGCCACAGATGTCCCAAGTTGAGGGAGTGTGCAATTGGCATGCTGGCTGCAGGAATGTCCATCAGAGCTGTTACCAGCGTATTCAATGTTAATTTCTTTACCATAAGCCACCTCCAACGGCATTTTAGAGAATTTGGCAGTATGTCCAACAGGCCTCAATCATTAGGCCCTAATCTATGGATTTCACATGACTAGGCAGGGGCACAGCCATGGGTGGGCCTAGGAGGGCACAGGCCCACCCACAAGGGAGACGGGGCCCACCCATGGCTGCACCCCTCCCTGCCCAGTCATGTGAAATCCATAGACTAGGGCATAATGAATTTATTTCAATATACCGATTTCCTTTTGAACTGTAACACAGTAAAATTGCTGCCTGTTGCATTTTATATTTTTGCTTAGTATATAATTAAGTAGGCCTATGCATGATATGATGATTCACTTTTTGTATGTGACTTTATAGATAGGAAACCATTCTGGTTTAATAGGTATCCATGTTTGGACTTGGAGTGTGGAGCAGGATGTGTAGCCCAGTGCTTCCAGGGTCAGATTTTTTTTGTATTATCCTCCAAATGGAAAAGAATAGGGTTTGGGAATCTGATCCTAGATCTGTCGTTCTCTTGTTAGAAACACTAATGAGTCCCCCAGCTCCCCCGGTCTGTTTATATGCTGCCTGGTCTACCTGTGGAAGTAGTCAAAGCCACCTGCCCTTGCATGATACTATAAAACAGAGTCTCAGCAGTTATTCAGTGGCGTTGAAATTATTTTAGAAGATGAAAGGACTTAAACTCACACACTTGCAGGATTTGAGACTGCGACCAAAACAGTAGACCCTTTGACATGGCGGTGCAACATCAATTTAAAATTGGTCGCTAGGGTGGCAGTGAATTGTTTTCATTGGTCACATTTTTTTTTCCGTTTACAATTAGCTTTTTATTATCAAGATTTATTTAAACAGCCCCCCCCCCCCCAGAAATGTCCGGGAACTTGCAGGTGCCTTGGTGGAAGAGTGGGGTAACATCTCACAGCAAGAACGGGCAAATCTGGTGCAGTCCATGAGGAGGAGATGCACTGCAGTACTTAATGCATTTGGTGGCCACACCAGATACTGACTATTACTTTTGATTTTGACTCCCCCTTTGTTCAGGGACACATTATTCCATTTCTGTTAGTCACATGTCTGTGGAACTTGTTCAGTTTATGTCTCAGTTGTTGAATCTTATGTTCATACAAATATTTACACATGTTAAGTTTGCTGAAAATAAATGCAGTTGACAGTGAGAGGACATTTGTTTTTGCTGAGTTACATATTGCTATACAAAATGTTATTTTTTTTTCTTTTGAGTGAACCTGAATAAACTCGGAAACCTGGAACAATAATTGGCATGGGCCTTCAGATCCTCCGTTCTACAGCTGCACCATTGAGAACATCTTGACTGGCTGCATTACCGCTTGGTATCCGACCGCAAGGCGCTACAGAGGGTGGTGTGTACGGACCAGGACATCACTGGGGCCGAGCTCCCTGCCATCCTTTGCCTGGCTAGCTCAACAGGTAGAGCATGAGACTCTTAATCTCAGGGTCGTGGGTTCGTGCTCCACGTTGGCCGCTCTGTTTGGGGCTCCCGAGTGGCGCAGTCATCTAAGGCACTGCATCTGTGCTGTAGCTGTCACTACAGACCCTGGTTCGATTCCAGGCTGTATCAGAACCGGACGGGATTAGGAGTCCCATATGGCGACACACATTTGGCCCAGGGTCATCCGGGTTAGGGTTTGGCTGGGGTAGGCCGTCAATGTTAATAAGAATTTGTTCTTAACTCACTTGGCTAGTTAAAAAAAAATGTGTATGTATATATTTCACACACACAGGCGGTGTCAGAGGAAGGACCTAAAAATTGTCKGACTCCAGCCACCGAAGTCATAGACTGTTCTCTCTGCTACCGCACCGCAAGCATAACTGATGCTCCAAGTCTGGAACCAACAGGACCCTGAACAGCTTCTACACCCAAGCCATAATACTGCTAAATAGTTAACCAAATAGCTAGCTGGACGATCTGCATTGACCCCCCCTTTGGACTAACTCTTCTGACTCGGCACATACGCTGATGCTACTGCTTATTATCTATCCTGTAGCTTAGTCACTTTACCCCCTACCCATATGTACAGTGCCTTCAGAAAGTATTCATACCTGTGCACTTATTCCACATTTTGTTGTTACAGTCTGAATTCAAAATGGATTTTGTCACCCATCTACACACAATAACCCACAATGAAAAAGTGAAAACATGTTTTTATGTTTGCAAATTTATTAACAATGAAATAGAGAAATATCTCATTCACTATACTTTGTAGAAGCGTTTAAATGATGCTTTCCCGGGCCAGTATTCTTTTCATTCGGGCCAGTAGCTTTCAGTTGGCACTGGCAAATTTACCTMGATGTCAAGCCCTGCATGCTAATTTAAAAGATGGCTAGTCATTATTAGCCTGGTTCTGTATTGAATGCAGGTACATTTATGGGACACAGGTCATTATCGTTGCACAGTGTCAAAAGATCGGTACGACCAGATCAAGAGCTGGTGCAATCAACTGGAAAAAGTTTGTTTGGATCCCTGACTTGGAGAGGAGCTGCTGCCTTGAAATGACAGTTCTGTAATAAATAGGCTAGGCCAAGTTGTGACTTTACTTTGAAATGACATCTAATGGAACTGTTAAGTCACTAGACAAATGAGAATGAATTAGCCTTAAGTTACTATGTGATAACATTGCTGAGGACATTTCTTGGCATGAAGGTCGTGGACACGTAGAGGCCTGTCTTTGTGTTTTTCAGGGAGGCTGTTTTCTTCCTGTCTCCTGTTGAAGAATACTGGGATGGGCAGGGAGGAGTGATCCTTTGTTAGTGTAGTTTACCTTTAGGCTTTCATAGTTAAGAACAAATTATTATTTACAAACTTGCCTAGTTTAAATAAAGGTTAAATAAAAACCTTTTATCAGTTCCCTCACCAAGTAACTCATTCACTGTCCATAGGCTAGTGTTCAAAAAATGTGACAACAAGTTGGCATTATGTAGGCATATTACAGTAATGCACTCCTTTAAGAACATCTGTCCCAATTTATATTTTCATTAATTCCAAGTACAGTATAGGAGTTTGTACCAGCATATTTAAACACTAAGCCTTTGGTTCTTATAAGCTCAGCAGGGTGCCCTGAACTGGTAATTTCTGAAAAGCTTGTCCAATGTAGGCTAGAATATGGAGTGGTTCTTGCAGGTGTTGGGGCCCAGGTCCTCTGTGTCTCTGTCCGTGAGTGGCTGAGGTTTTGGTCAGAGCAGGCCTCTAATCCAGAGGAGCCCTGCCTGCAGTATATTGACAGGAATGCTCCTGGGTGTGTCGTTTTGTGGGGAGAAGGAAGAAAAAGAGCTTTGAATTCTGCAGTGAGCAGCAAACCAAGCTATGTGGTGCAGATTTGGCGACGACGTGTGTTTTTGGTACTTTTTAAACGTATGGAAAACGCTTAAGCTGGAGACAGAACTTGGACGGCACTCCACAATCCTGCTGGCAACTCTGATCTCTCAATGTGGGCAATCTGAATTTATTGCGAGTTTATAAATAGCGGCAATTGCAGTGTATAAGTGAAAAAGCCAGACTGTCAATTTGAAGGCATATATTTGTTTGGGGCTGTTGTGCTGAGCCTTCATTCAGGCCACCACAGCCATCATAAAATAACATACACATAATGAAGTTAAACATAATGACGTCATGATGATGAATGATCAAAGACTAAACTATGTGTTTAGCTGGAGTTTTAGTGTAGCTTAATGTTCATCCACAAAATGCAACAATTTTCTAACACAGTGACGTGTGAAGTGTGTGAGTCATGGACAGATGACTGCATTTAAAAGCCACTTGTCGCATCATGCACGTCAAACGAGCTATCCCAGAAGATGGCGTAGGCTTAGACAACGTCTTAATATGCATTTTAAAGACCACATCACAGGTTTAGGGGCATCCCCTGTAGACATTTTCCTTGGTTGTCTTGCCCAGACAGGGAGGGAGGTACCCAAACAGGTACTGGTAGTGTTTTTAAATATTTTATTCCTGTAGACTAGGCCATTCCACATTATAAATAATATGCTGTAAAATTAGTATCCCAGGTCAAGTAGAGARTATTGGACCATGGCGCTACACCTCTACACCCACCCGCTACCGGTTCGGTCCCTGAGCTTAGCTCTCTCAGGAAGAGCGCTGTCTGGCCGTGTGTGTGGTGTGGACAGGATGACTGGTTGTTTGCCCTGGTGAGAAGTAATGCATTCCCCCTCCATCCTTTGTGGTCAGGGAGCCAGGCCCAGAGACATGACAGGCATTCCCCTGCACCAGACCCAGTCCTAGCATCCACCTTAAACCTGGCTTCTCCAGAATCCCAATGATCAGTCAAGGCCACCCTGTTTTCTCCCTTTCCTCTGACTAGCTGTACAGGTCCTGGGTGCGCTTTGGTTTCCTGTTTTAGAACATTAGCCTGATACTGACGTTTCATAAACTTTAGAATTGCTGTAATATGTCCATGGCTGACTTAATTGAATTGGTTGCGATGTGAAAAGTTACGTCTATATGAAGTGACGTGAATTCCCCCGCTGCTCCTCATGTTGATGATGATGATGAATATCAGTGGCCCGTTCCAGTGCCACAGTTCCAAGGTTCCTCTGGAGACCAAGGCCCAGTAAATAAACCCTTATAAATAAACACTGCGTACTTGAGAGAACACTGTGAGAGAAAATAACACGAGACTGAAGAGACCCGTTCATAATGGAGCTCCCACCCACCATTTTGACTTGACGATTAACGACAGAGGATGGGCGCAAAGGAGGGAATTCTTTGAAAAAATAAATAAATCAGCCAGGCGAGGCAATAATAGTGACAAACGATTCCCATTGAATGTGCCAGCTAGTCCAGCAACGGACTGAACTGAACACGGTATATGTTCCAGGCTGCAGCTCGAGCTGGCTGTGGAGTGAGGGATGCCTTAACGATTATGGTGAGTGATGGGTGGGAAAGAACAGAAGACCTTGATTCAGTGTTTAGTATTGCCCGGGTTCACCTGGTTGCGTTTGCTTGTGGTCTATTTTAACTTTTTCCAGGTCTGTCTGTTCACGGCTGAATGTCTCCAAATTTATGTTTGAGTGGAAGGATTCTATATATTGCTGAATGTTAAAATAACAGACATTCTAGGGTCATTTGGGGTGGCCGGTAGCCTAGTGTTTAGGTTGCAAGATCGAATCCTCGAGCTGACAAGGTAAATATCTGTTCTGCCCATGAGCAAGGCAGTTAACCCACTGTTCTTAGGCCGTCATTAAAACTAAGAATTTCTTCTTAACTGACTTGCCGAGTTAAATAAAGGGTCCATATGGAAGTGGCACTGTCAGCAGGCCTAGACCACATTTTATGGTTCGGGGCAACATTGCGGTTTTGAGATTCTAGTTCAGCAAAATGTGATCAAGTTCGTCCTTTGAACTGACTTACCAAAACAATGTGCCTGAAGCGTTTAGATCATAGTTTGTCACTTTACTGACCATCTGTGGATTTTCAAGGTGAGAAAGGAGTTATCCTTCCTAAAATGGTTGTAGTCACACCTTTTTAGTGCAGGAACCCGATAGGGCACCCAAACATCACCAGGGGTACGCCACAGTGAAGACTGCTCCACTGCCTTATAGGAGGAGATTACACAAGCCCTCCTTGGTAACAGACAAGCTCCTTAAATCAACATGCTGTTTTATGGCAATCCCGGTTGAACACATGTTTTAGTCTGACGGGGTGTGGTCAGGGTTTAGTACTTGACCTTAAGCTCCTGTCTCCAGAGCATTGTCTACTAGGAGTAGGAGGGAGGTAGCATGGGAGGGCTTAGCTAGGGGGGAGGGAAAAGTTAGTGGCTATTCTGGTGCCACAATGGAGTCATGTGTTTTTTAGAGCAGTGGCCCACATGAGTGCTCCCGCACAATATCCCCTCTGTCTGCCTCCTTGCCACAACTTCCCATTCACCTCTTGATTTCTGCCACTTGACGCTCACAGCTGCTCCCTCCACGCCTCCCCTTCCTTCTTGCCCCCGTCTTGAGACCCGACCCCCGTCTCTGTGCTCAGGCTTATTCAGGAGGGATGCAACATTACAGAATGTACAGACATGTTTCGATGGGATGTAGATTAACAGTTGTCAGCTCTAGAGGCCTCTAAACTGTAAATAGTCCGCTCTATGGTTTATTTATCCAAAATCCTGCTCCCCACTGACCTAACCCCCACCAGGTCTGAGCAGTTTAAGYGCAAAAGCAGGATATCCTGAGCCATGGAATGCTCTGGATTTCCTTATTGTAAAGGTAACGTTTCATGTGACCGCATTGAGTTGAGTTTCGGCTCATCCGCCTGACTGAAGGCACATTTCCCCTTTAACGCRACCATCTCTGCCATCCCCATCCATTCAAGCTGCCTTCTGGTTAAAAMAATCTTCTGCTGGGAACTCCTCTATTCTCATGCATGCAGGTCCTCTGGATTGAACGTTTGCATGTGATTAAACCTCATGTTGGTCTGCTGCAGGCCATGGCTTGTGGTTTATAGACTTGTTAGCTGACAACGTCCCAAACGATGGGGCAGAAGTCTGGTGTGTTATGATTCTGGACGGTCAGGTAACTGGCAACAATGACAAGAAGTTTCCATGTTGGGAATCGTAGGTGGCTTGTTTCAGCTCATTGCATCTTGTTATTGATACCTTGTTTTGACTCCTGACACATCTATACTAATATGGCAAAAATCCACTGCTAACCAACTAAATGTAATGTCTCAAATATCACTACAGTTACTTGTCACATGCATTATAAACAACAGGTGTAGACTAACAGTGAAATGCTTAATTATGGATAGGGCTGTTACGGTGAACACAAACGAGTCATGACGGCAGTCAAATTCCACTTGACCGTTTTGTCTTCGTAATTGGGCTTCTCCAAGAGCTGATGCTGCTGATGGTCATTAGTAGCCTACCAAACTTGCTAACTGCCTGGTAGTCAGCACCTTATACATTTATTTTTTTTATTTAACCTTTATTTAACTAGGCAAGTCAGTTAACTTCTTACGGGCAGGTAGGACGGTAGCGTCCTATCTCGACAACTTCCGGTGAAATTGCAGAGTGCGAAATTCAAATTATAGAAATATTTAACATTCATGAAAATACAAGTGTCATACATCAACATAAAGCTTAACTTCTTGTTAATCCAGCCGCTGTGTCAGATTTCAAAAAGGCTTTACGGCAGAGGACAGCGGACAGCGCCCCGCATTCAAAAGCATGAAAAACATTTTTCAACCAGGCAGGTGTGCCCCGAAAGTCAGAAATGGTGATATTATAAATGCCTTACCTTTGAAGATCTTCTGTTGGCACTCCAAAAGGTCCCAGCTACATCACAGATGGTCCTTTTGTTCGATAATGTCCTTCTTTATATCCCCAAAAACTCAGTTTAGCTGGCGTGCTTCATTCAATAATCCACCGGTTTCCCTCCTTCAAAATGCATACAAAATGAATCCCAAACGTTACCAATAACAAGTCAAACAATGTTTATAATCAAACCTCAGGTACCCTAATACGTAAATAAACAATAACATTTAAGGCAGAGTATCGTTATTGTCTTTACCGGAGATTAACAACAAAGGTCTGTATCATACCTTGTCAGCTCGGGGATTCGATCTAGGAACCTTTCGGTTACTGGCCAAACGCGCTAACCACTAGCATACATGCCGCTACCTGCCGCTTTATTGTCCCGCTAATCAAAACAAATTGTATTTGTCAACTGCGTCGAATACAACCGGTGTAGACCTTACAGTGAAATGCTTACTTACAAGCCCTTAACCAACAATGCAGTTAAGAAGAAAAAAAGAAAGAAAAGAAAAGTGAGGTAAGAATAACAAATAATTAAAGAGCAGCAGWAAATAACAATAGCGGGGCTATATACAGCGGTTACCGGTACAGAGTCAATGTGCGGGGGCACCGGTATCGAGGTAATATGTACATGTAGGTAGACATGTACAATCACTCTGACATTAATGCAAATGTTATCGAATATCTAATCAAACACTTCGCGAGCTCATGTTGCACAACATTTCTATAGGCTAACAACAAAGCAGAGCTCATTACTTGCATGTGACTTTTTCCAACATTTGTATCATAACTAAAGTTACATAAATAACTCTAAGCATATAGGAGGACCTGTGTCTTTGTTAACCACTCAACACAGAATACCCGCATGTGCGCACTCCCTCAAATTGTTGGAGAAAATATACTTTATTTAATTCAGCTATGTTCAATTGTATTCATCATATTATAAAATAATGCCAAGCACATTTTGTCTATGAACTTGTGTAGCCCACAGCTAATTGGCATACTCAGAGTATGCTATTCTGTTCTTCTGAAATGGACTACATTTTCTTCATACCATGCTTCTTTAGACTTGTCTAAAATAAATAATGGGTTTATTGTGATGGTGTAGGCTATATTACATGGGTGATGTTTTAAAATGTAGATGTTCCAAAGGTCTACATCAGTGGCTTGTAGGCTATGCGTGGAAGCCAGGAAATGCTGAATGTGTATAATTCCCAACAATGCAGATAATTTAAAACGCAAGGAATAAATGCACAATGAGTAACAATAACTTGACTATATACACAGGGTACCAGTACCGAGTTGATGTGCAAGGGTACGAGGTAATTGAGCTAGATATGTATAATAAACAGTAACGGCGGCTTATGCGATGAGTCAAAAGTGTTTGTGCAAAAAGGATCCATGCAGATAGTCCGGGTAGCTATTGGTTAACTATTTAACCAACAATTTAGCGGTCTTATGGCTTGGGGGTTAGAAGCTGTTCAGGGTCCTGTTGGTTCCAGATTTGGTGCATCGGTACCACTTGTTGTGCTGTAGCAGAGAGAAGTCTGACTTGGGTGGCTTTATTCTTTTTAGACCATTTTTAGGGCCTTCCTCTGACACCTCCTGGTATAGAAGTCCTGGATGGCATGGAACTTGGCCATACGCTCTACAGTGCCTTGCGGTCGGATGCCAAGCAGTTGCCATCCCAAGTAGTGGTGCAGCTGTCAAACTTTTTTTGAAGATCTGAGTGCCAATGCCAAGTCTTTCCAGCTTCCTGAGGTTTAGCGGTATGGTCGTGCCCTCTTCACGACTGTGTTGGTGTTTGGACCATTTTAAGTCTTTAGTTATTTGGACACAGGAAGTTGAAGCTCTTGACCTGCTCCACTACAGCCCTGTGGATGGGGGTGTGGTCGGCCCTTCATTTCCTGTAGTGCACGATCAGCTCCTTTTTGTCTTGCTGACGTTGAGGGAATTGTCCTGGCATCACAGTACCAGGCCTCTGATCTCCTTGTAGGCTGTCTCGTCGTTGAGGATTATGAGTACCACCGTCGTGTCGTCGGCAAACTTGGTGTTGGAGTCGTGTGTGGCTACGTAGTCGTGGGTGAACAATGAGTACAGGAGGTGATTAAGCACCCACCCCTGGGGGGGCCCCCGTGTTCAGGGTCAGCGTGGCGGATATGTTGCCTAACCTCAGCACCTGGGGGCGGCCAGTCAGGAAGTCCAGGATTCAGTTGCCGAGGGAGGTGTTTAATCACAGGGTCCTTGGTTTCAGTGATGAGTTTGGAGGGTACTATGGTGTTGAACGCTGAGCTGTAGTCAATGAACAGCGTTCCCGCATAGGTGTTCCTTTTGTCCAGGTGGGAAAGGGTAGTGTGAGTGCAATAGAGGTTGCGTCATCGGTTGGGGTGGTATGCGAATTGGAGTGGGTCCAGGGTGTAGGGCTGGGTGGTATACCGTATTTGACTATATACCAGTATTGATGAGCGGACCAGTTAGGGTTTTTACTTCTATAATGGTATTTGAATTTTTGGTTTGTTAAATGTGATATGACATTCATTTTTATAGTTTGCYCCTCTACTTGTCATCCCTCTCTGCTCTTTCTCTCTCCATGCCACTTTCTTGAGACACTTCTGTTCAGTCTGCATGGTCAATGCAGCACATGCAACAATGTTGATGATGACAATGTTTCCACTTTGCCGCTTAATATAAATCCACAAGCGTTCTATATAGGGATGTTAACCGTTCAGCTGCTGAAAATCATGACCGGTCAAAATGCATTAATCGGTCTATTGCTTAATTGAGTGGAATTCAATTGGCACAGCATACAGAGCCTAGTTTGAGGAGCGGAATATCGTATCTCCTCTCAGACAGCAAGAGTAGCTCCTCACTTGAGTGAAATGTGCTTTTGTAAGCCCAGTCATTGCGCAACAAATAACATGCGATTGCATTTAGAATTGTTTACTTTGATGGCCATGATTTTAAAAGGAGCTATTTTCATTTCTCAACTCGTAATTAAAGCACGCCTCCCATTTGCCCTTAGATTGCATAGGCTATAGTCAGCCTGCCTACTGTTATCAGCGCGTCACCCCCCACTGCAATGTGAGCTTGAGGCAGGAATTGTCTGAACGCTTTACTTCAAATGAGGCATGTCTTACCTTGTTTCGAAGTAGCCTTGCGAAAATCCATCCATAGAAACGTTGAGGCAATTATTTGATAGACTTCCTGATGCCATTAACCAGCATTACTCTCCTGTTCTATTGGGTTTCATATCAACTTTCTTTCATTTTCCAGCAGCCGAAGGCACAATACTACTCATATTAGCAACCTCTTCTAGTTATAGATTCCCCTCTAAATTTCTAAAGGAGATGTTCATCGTTGTCACAACTGCTCGCATTTTGAAAATTATGTTTTATTAGCTGCTTCATTACAGGAGTTGCATGTTCCATAATAGGCTATATCCTTTTGACTGTAAGAAGATAGGCTTATTGTTGCATACTTTGTTGCATACTTTCAAAAATGTTCGGTCCTTGTATGCATGCATAGTATCAGAGAGGAAGAGGCGACGCGTGAGCTTTCACTCTTGCCAAAACAAGCCCATTGTGTTTCTATGTTGCCTGCCTTGGGATGACTACCATTGTTAGGGCAGAGAAATTAGCATCTCGTCATTATATACAGATCTCTGATAGGAATTTCTGTTGGTCACGCCATTTTACTGTTCGGAATTTTTGTAACCGTTTGTTAACCGGTTAATGATGGTCAGTTAGTCGGCAGCAAAATTTACAAATTTTAATCTCCTAGTTCTKTCATTTTATCTTTGTGCTTCTTGCATCTGCATCTTACATTAGCAAGTTTTAGTTAAATCATACTAATCCTAGTAGCTGGCTAGCTAGCTAATAAATGTACTGAATCAGAGCAAACATAGCTAGCTACATAGCCCGATACCAGTGATGGTGTAGGCCAAAATCAGCATGTTTGTGCAACAGTATCTTCTAAATCAAAGAGGAACAGGTGAAGCATGAATATTTTGGCTACATGGAAAAAAAACATTTAATGTAGCCAAAGATTATAGGGTCCCCTAGGAAACACTGACCAACATCTTGGTTCCTAACCTGTCACAACTCCTCCCTGGCATTTTCATTTGTTGTCATGTCAAACAACACTGTATTCAAAGTGCCCACTATTTATATTCTCACTATAGAATGAGAATAGACATTCTGTTTCCATGATTCCAAGTGTTTTGATCTAAATCGGATTGCAACATTTGGTTAAAAATAAGGGTCACACACTACTCATAAAGCAAATGTAGAACTTTTATTATAAAAAAATATAAAATACCGTGGTATGATATTTTGGCCATATCGTCTGCCCTATCAGGGTGTCTGGGATGAGTGCTATGGGGGCGGTAGTCATTTAGACAGGTTACCTTGGTGTTGTCGGGCACAGGGACAATGGTGGTCTGCTTGAAAATGTAGGCATTACAGACTGGGTGAAGTGGCTGTGAGCATAAAAGTGATTATTTGAACACGGGTAAATTTAGTTGTGAATGATACAGACCTTAATGGCTTAGAAATCCAAATATATATATATATTAGGCTGCATGATGCTAAGATTTGAGAAATTTGCATCTCAACATCAACTGTTCAAAGGAGATAACGTGAATCAGGCCTTCATGGTCAAATTGCTACTAATGGACACCAATAATCTGTCCAAATTTTAGATTTTTGGTTCCAACCGCCGTGTCTTTGTGAGATGCAGAGTAGGTGAACAGATCTCCACATGTGTGGTTCCCACCATGAAGCATGGAGGTGGTGGTGTGGGGGTGCTTTGCTGGTGACTCTGTCAGTAATTTATTTTGAATTTAAGGCACACTTAACCAGCATGGCTACCACTGTATTCTGCAGCGATACACCATCCCATTTGGTTTGCGCTTAGTCCCACTATCATTTGTTTTTCAAAAACAGGCTGTGCAGGACTATTTGACCTCAACCCAATTGAGATGGTTTGGGATGAGTTGGAACGCAGAGTGAAGGAAAAGCAGCCAAAAGTGCTCAGCACATGTAGGAACTCCTTCAAGACTGTTAAAAAGCATCCCAGGTGAAGCTGGTTGAGAGAATGCCAAGAGTATGCAAAGCTGTCAAGGCAAAGGGTGGCTACTTTGAAGAATATAAAATATGTTTTCATTTGTGTATCACTTTTTGTGGTTACTACAAGATATATCATATTTCATATTTTTGCTGTCTTCACTATTCTACAATGTTAGAAAATAGTAAAAATAAAGAAAAACCCTTGAATGAGTAGGTGTGTTCAAACTTTTGACTGGTACTGTATGTCAAATCTGTTTCACTTTAGAATGGCCCAATATCAAATGGGCAGGCGAAAAAAGACACCATCTCTCGAATAGCGAATGGTCGCTGCGCACTTTCCCTTCTGTCTGTTTTTCAATGATGCCTGGTAGGCTACTTCGGTTTAATTGTGGATATGTGCTTAATATGAGCAGCTGAGGAAATAAATATAAGAACACTTATTTCACTAAACGTATCAACCACTGAGTGCTCTCGCTGCTCGACAGGTGATATTCCGCCCAAACTCTGTATTTGATGAGCTCTCCAACCCTGTTCCTGCAATTGCCCAGTGTTTTTAATGTAGGAAACTAAGTGAAATCTGTTCGGGAACATCGATAGTAACATGTACCAAAGCATGTCCAGAGTGCATAAAATAAGGTTGCCAAATTTTACTGCAGTCATGACTTGTGACTGCCGGTATGGCGGTAATACGGTCACCGCAACAGCCCTGCGCCTGGACCTACTACCGTACCCTGTTCAAAAGCACTTCAATCTTTTGTCTTGCCTATTCACCCTCTGAATGGCACACATACACAATCCATGTCTCAAGGCTTAAATCATTTTTTAACCTTTCTCCTCCCCTTCATCTACACTGATTTTAAAGTGGATTTGACATCAATAAGAGATCATAGCTTTCAAATGGTCAGTATGTCATAGAATAAGCAATGTTCTTAATGTTTTGTATACTCATTGTATAGTTCTGACTTCAATAGGTTTCATTTGGTGGATTGACAGAATAATTTATAACCGATATTCCCACTCAAGTGAACTTTCTCTGTGGTACCATTTTGAAAGTTGAAATTTCTATTTTTATTCTCGTTTGGCTGATAGAAGTAGTAAAAACATGACACCCACTCTGTTCAAGAGTGTGTTGTGTCTCAACTGAAGGCGGGTACCACACACCCTTAGATTATGTAAAATAGGGTCTAAACTAGAGGTCGACCGATTATGATTTTTCAACGCCGATACCGATTATTGGAGGACCAAAAAAAGCCGATACCGATTAATCGGCAGATTTGTATTTATTTGTAATAATAACAACTACTACAATACTGAATGAACACTTATTTTAATATAATACATCAAAATTAATTTAACCTCAAATAAATAATGAAACATGTTCAATTTGGTTTAAATAATGCAAAAACAAAGTGTTGAAGAAGAAAGTAAAAGTGCAATATGTGCCATGTAAGAAAGCTAACGTTTAAGTTCCTTGCTCAGAACATGAGAACATATGAAAGCTGGTGATACCTTTTTAACATGAGTTCAATATTCCCAGATAAGACGTTTTAGGTTGTAGTTATTATAGGACTATTTCTCTCTCTACGATTTGTATTTCATATACCTTTGACTATTGGATGTTCTTATAGGCACTTTAGTATTGCCAGTATAACAGTATAGCTTCCATCCCTCTCCTCGCCGCTACCTGGGCTCGAACCAGGAACACATCGACAACAGCCACCCTCGAAGCAGCGTTACCCATGCAGAGCAAGGGGAACAACTACAAGTCTGAGCGAGTGACGTTTGAAACGCTATTAGCTCGCACCCCGCTAACTAGCTAGCCATTTCAKATCGGTTACACCAGCCTAATCTCTGGAGTTGATAGGCTTGAATTCATAAACAGCAGAGCTGCTGGCAAAACGCACGAAAGTGCTGTTTGAATGAATGCTTACGAGCCTGCTGGTGCCCACCATCGCTCAGTCAGACTGCTCTATCAAATCATAGACTTAATTATAACATAATAACAGACAGAAATACCGTAGGTCATTAATATGGTCGAATCCGGAAACTATCATCTCGAAAACAAGACGTTTATTCTTTCAGTGAAATACGGAACCGTTCCGTATTTTATCTAACGGGTGGCATCCATCAGTCTAAATATTCCTGTTACATTGCACAACCTTCAATGTTATGTCATAATTATGTAAAATTCTGGCAAATTAGTTCGCAATGAGCCAGGTGGCCCAAACTGTTGCATATACCCTAACTCTGCGTTCAATGAACGCAAGAGAAGTGACACAATTTCACCTGGTTAATATTGCCTGCTAACCTGGATTTCTTTTAGCTAAATATGCAGGTTTAAAAATATATACTTCTGTGTATTGATTTTAAGAAAGGCATTGATGTTTATGGTTAGGTACACGTTGGAGCAACGACAGTCCTTTTTCGTGAATGCGCACTGCATCGATTATATGCAACGCAGGACACGCTAGATAAACTAGTAATATCATCAACCATGTGTAGTTATAACTAGTGATTATGATTGATTGATTGTTTTTTATAAGATAAGTTTAATGCTAGCTAGCAACTTACCTTGGCTTTTTACTGCATTCGCAGTTAACCGTAAGGTTGCAAGATTGAATCCCTGAGCTGACAAGGTAAAAATCTGTCGTTCTGCCCCTGAACAAGGCAGTTAACCCAGGCCATCATTGAAAATAAGAATGTGTTCTTAACTAACTTGCCTAGTTAAATAAAAGTGTAAAAAAAAAATTTTTTTTTAAAATCGGCGCCCAAAATATCCGATTTCCGGAATATGAAAACAATCGGGGTTTACGAGTTTGTAGATAATTGACGTTAAAGGTAAATAAAATATAAATGGTTTTAAAGTACACTGAACAAAAATATAAATGCAACATGTAAAGTGTTGGTTTCATGAGCTGAATTTTTTTATATGTACAAAAAGCTGACTTCTCTCACATTGTGCACAAATTTGTTAACATCCCTTATAGTGAGCATTTCGCCTTTACCAAGGTAATTAATCCACCTGACAGGTGTGACATATCAAGAAGCTGATTAAACAGCATGATCATTACACAGGTGCATCTTGTGCTGGGGACAATAAAAGGCTATTCTAAAATGTGCAGTTTTGTCACACCACAATGCCACAGATGTCCCATCTGACAAGGTAAAAATCTGTCGTTCTGCCACTGAACAAGGCAGTTAACCCAATGTTCCTAGGCCGTCATTGTAAATAAGAATTTGCTCTCAACTGACTTGCCTAGTTAAATAAAGCTTCAATAAAAACATACACTGGGTAGGTGCAGTGAAATGTTGTGTTTTACAGGGTCCGCCATAGTAGTACGGCGCCCCTGGAGGGAATTATGGTGAAGTGCCCTTGAGCATCACCAGATTTTTTATTTTGTCGGCTCGGGTATTCAAACAAGCGACCTTTCGGTTACTGGCCCAACACTCTAACTGGCTACCTACTGCCCCTAGCCTATTTCAAACGGAGAAAAGGTTGGTTTAAAGCCAAGAAAAGGAGACCGACCATGTTSTATTCCTTCCTGGTGTGTGGACACGCTGTGGCCTGGCCTAGCACTCAGCTCTTCTCCTGGCACTGACACCCTTTGCAGGGGAAACTAAGTAACTTGGCATCTGGACTGTGTTCCTGTAGCAGTGCCACATGTGAGGCTGTGGGTGGGTGGGGGGGCAGAGCTCGGGAGCTCTTGCCAGGCCTGTCAGATTACCGACCCGCTGTGTAAATTACACAAAGGGGTTTTATTGAGCCCAGCTAAAATTGGTGTTGAAATCCCTGAGGAACAGAGGAAGAGGTTCGATGTACAGTCTCATCCCGGGGTCATGATCCAGTTATATATTTTGCAAACATACTCCCTGCTGCTGCATGCATGCCAAACAGCCCTCTGCGTGTCCCATGAAGACCTTGTATGAACACAGTGTTAGGTCTATGCCTGCCTTCAAGGGATGTGAGATGGTGACGGCAGCCGGCTATTTGTTTATCTATTGATCACTTGTGCATGTTTCTGCAGTACCTAATCAATACAGTGCAGTCTGCTGACCATACCCACTGTCATCCCGTCGTTAGTACTCTTCCATTTGGTTCTGATGGGCTATTCCAGAGGAGAATAGCCCATCAGATGTCTGGCTGGCTCATGGTTAGTCTTTCCCTTGTCTGTCAGCTTACTTTTATATGAAAAAATTTACCAAATGTTTATTTTACATTTGAGTAATTTAGCAGACGCTCTTATCCAGAGCTACTTACAATTAGTGCATTTATCTTAAGATTGATGTGGTTGTCTCACCCAGCTGTCTTGGCGAGTACATTTTCCTTCAATAAAATGGCAATGTCAGTGCTAGTGGAGGTGGCAGAATGGGGTGTAGGGTTTGAGAATTTACAAATCAAATGCAGTTGGGGATCCCTGTATTCGCCTATTTACTTTTCCCTGAAGAAAGAAGCAAATTATTTTTGAACTCGTGTTTTGTTCATGGCTGGCCAGGTTTAGGGAACCAAGTGGTGTTGGTGGGGAGGAGGGGGCTGCCTGCATCGCTCTCTTCTGCTGGCCCTTGAGTTTCTCTCTGCCCTGGCCGTCTGCTAGAAGAGTTAAATCTCTGAGGTGTTCCTTAAACAAAGGCAGTGTTTCTGTTTCAGCCACATGCTTCAGCGGGAGGCTCTCTTTCATTCAGACTGACTCTGGTTGCATCTGCACTCTATAAAAGGGACTCTGGCTGATTTTTCCACTGCAGGTCCTTCTTTTTCTGCCTGGGGGACAATCTCTTGGCCCCGGGCCAACTCTACTGCTCATCCCAATCAGGCTAGCTGCTGATTGCCTCTGGCCCTCGTCTCCTCTTCCCCCAAAAGAGAATTAGGTGGTCTGCAGGAAGATATACTCTTCCTCTGAGACTGATAGTTGCCTCTTAGCTAATCCTGCGTCACACTAATGGGAAGCCTAGCATAACCCTTACATTCATCATAGCATGGGAAGCCTTTACAGCATTTATCCTGCCCCTCCCGCTTGCCTCGTTCAAAGGGATTGTCTCCTAGCTCATGTCCTAGGAGACCAGGCCACTCAGAATCCACTTCCTGTGGGTTGACCCCCATAGAGCTATAATGTTGTGTGGGGGTTAATGGCCAAACGCCTTCATTGGTCTGTCTCTAATGGCTCATTTACTTCCTGCCAGTCACCCAGTGGTTGCTCAGCTCTGACTGGCTGCTCTGTGTTTGCAGAAGCCTGACAGCCGTCCGCAGTTCACTGACTAATGCAGCGAAATACTCGTAATCTTAAGGCTGTCAGCTCGGTCATAAACCCTGAAAACAACTGTTCATAAAAGCTATAGCTAGACCCATTCATTGTGGAATGGGGTGGGATCCTCTCAACTGTATGGCATTTCAGGCTTCGCTCCCCCACTTTAGGTGGGGTTTATAGCTTTAAATGGCGTGGAGGAGTGAGTAACATGGCACAGTTGGCATTCCAGGCTAGGCAGTCAGGGAAACGCTGCGACTTGAGCGATTTGCCTATCTCTAAGTGCCAAGTGGGATCAGTTATGTTGATAAAATCTGTGTATGCGACGTGTAGTGTTTACAGATTTCTGTGCCTTGCCCCATATTGAAGCTGGCACTGCTAATTTGTTTCACCAGTGTTTCCAGAAACACACTCCTAATTTCCATCACAAAAGGTTTGTTTGGCTCTCATACTTTATGTGCTTCCAGTAAAACAGTTATAATTTGTGTGCGTGCATTTTATGTCTGTCTTGGTGACGTTATTAAGGTTCAGTAAAACTGAACTCGAGGGCTATTCGCCTACTCTAAGTTTTGAGAATGGAGCTCATTGAAATATTGGTCACATCACAAGTGATATTTGTTACGGTCCTTGGAGGCATAGGATTGAAAAGCCACAGCAAAATGCCCAGTGATGGAAATATGTGGTCTTACACAAACTGGCCTAGTTTACATTGCTCTGAGGTTGCTTTAACAAGAACTTTCATTGAAATCTTGAGACCGTCATGATCATTGTTTAAATGGTTAGGAAATGCTGTCTTTACTCTCATTACCTTTCGTAAGGGTAATCTGATTTAGGCTATACCTAGGTTAAGCGTACCTATTGAGACACTTAATTTTTAGATTCATTCTTTAAAACCATATTTTCCCTTTATTTTAATGTAGTTCTATCCATATGTTTTTATTCTAAGCCAATCAAATATTTTTATTAAGTTATTGACAGTTGTGTAAATTCCAACTAGTGGACAATTTCAAAGCTGAAAAGAAACTTTGGGTGTGGAGGCGACCCTCATACACACATTTCCCAAATATTTTTTTGTACCTACTCAGTATAGCTTTTTGAGGTAGTTTCGGTTCGATTATTAACAAATACTCAGGGATTTCGGTTTCTGTTTTTATTACATTTTTTACATTAAATGTGCTGCATTATGCAGGTTGAATGCTGTGCCATGATGGTGACTGCACATTACTGCTTATTACTTATTAACCATTTATTCACTTGAATAAAATAATTAAGTTGTGTGTTGCTTTTGTTTTAGGCCTATTTGATGACTTTATTATTTCAATCCAAGTCATATCTCTTTAGAGCTGCTGCCTATGCTGTCTGACATAAGTATTTTAGTAGTTCTTCAAAGTAAAAAAGGCATACTTTTATGACTGCTGATTTACCAACTATCAATCTTATTTTCAGGTAGATACCTCAAGAAGCAACAGCTCTCTATCCCTCTTGATCTTCTTTCCATTTCAGACCTGACAAATAGAGATGATGACTTGGAATTAAATAATTGTCATCAAAAAAGCCTAAAACAAATGTAAACTGTGTGTACTACCGTTCAAAAGTTTGGGCCACTTAAAAATGTCCTTGTTTATGAAAGAAAATCATCTTTTTTTGTCCATTAAAGTAACATAAAATTGATCAGAAATACATTGTAAACATTTGATGTTGTAAATTACTTTTGTAGCTGAAAACGGCTCATAAAAAAAAAAAAAAGACACCTCACAAGTCCTCAACTGGCAGGTTCATTAAATAGTACCCGCAAAACACCGGTCTCAACGTCAACAGTGAAGAGGCGACTCCGGGATGCTGGCCTTCTAGACATAGTTCCTCTGTCCAGTGTCTGTTCTTTTGCCCATCTTAATCTTTTCTTTTTGTGAATCAGCTTTCAGATAAGTCATTGAACGTTATGGTCTTTGTGCATGCTCCCCCCCCCCCCCCTGTTTTTTAAATACATTTGATTGGATGAGTGCTACTTTCATGATGAATAGTAATGATCAGTTTATTTAATAACTTTAGGTGAGATTAATATGTAATTTTACATAACTATCCTTTTGTACATTTTTAACATTTGAAAAATAATTTAAATGGATAATTTTAATTTGGAACACCCAAGGGCTTAAAAGGTACATTCGGTAGCCTACCCATTAAGCACAGTCTGGACTTTTCACATATTTTATTAAATATTTCTACGTCTTATTAAAACATTTAAGTACATTCATAACTTCACATTAGAGAGAATGCAATATTAATCAAATTTTCTTACAGAAATTAGGGCAGTATATGATCGAAATGTCTAAACTTAGATATTGGGCTCAATAGGTACTTACCACAGGAGGTTGGTAGCACCTTAATTGGGCAGGACAGGCTCGTGGTAATGGCTGGAGCGGAGTAGGTGGAATGGTATCAAATACATGGTTTCCATGTGTTTGCCATTTGCTCCGTTCCAGCCATTATGCGCCGTCCTCCCCTCTGCAGCCTCCACTGACACTTACCCTATTCCCATTGTGATAATTCAGAGGTGATAGGGGTACCCTCTTCACCAATTAGCTACTTCTAAGGAGCTTGTTTGTTTTAATCCCTCTTCTGCTCACAGTAAGCAGTTTAGCCTCCACCACACAGACAATCTATCGATCCATTATCTTTGTCTCTGGCATTCTGGGCATCCTCCAAGCTTCCAGGAGGTTCTGCGTTTGGCTAACATTCGCAGTAACCCTTTTCAATTATGTTCTGAGACCCCTCGCACGGCTTTGCTTCTCTGCTTCGAAGCCGGTGTGGGTATCAGTGGAAAGAGTTAAATTGACAGATTTAAACCAGACCAGCTCATAATGGAGGATAATGATAATGCTGTTTTTTGTGGTCCCAGTATTTTTGCATGCCTTGGCATTTTACAGGCTGGATTTCTGGGGTTGTGGTCAACAATTGAGTCACTGGCTGCTGTTTTGTAGCTATTTCCCTTCTGAATGATTCCAGAGTGTCTTACTATTGATGCCCATCTCTGGCTATGGTCTCTTTACAGCTTTGTTGCTGTTCTGTTTGGGAGCAATTTATAGTGAATGTAGAGAAGAGGCCTACATTTGGTAATGCAGGCTTTTTGCATGTTTACCAAGAGGAAACAATGGCTTTTAAGATGTTTTGATTACAAAACAAACCAATTCCTCCTTTTGGGAGAGGGACACGTTTTTTGGGCATGTAGGTCAACATTTTGTATTTTTCACATTGAAAAAAACTAACTCTGGCCTGATGACAGCAGTGATAAATGATGGTGTTGCGCCTATAGTAATTTACGTCTTGTCTCGCTCTCTCTTTCTCAGGGTTCACTCAGTAGAGCCACCAGTGCCAAGTTAGGTTACATGATATGTTACACTGGGCTATAATCAGCTGTTTTTTAGTTTTAGCTCATTGTTTTACATCAATATTAGTTATAGATGGATATATTATATTCCTTTGCTTTCTTCCTTTTGGATGTACTTGGATATGGGCAGATCCACAGTAACAGAATTACGCTGAGACTAGGGCTGTGGCGGTCATGAAAAATTGTCAATTGTCAAAATTGTTAATTAGTATAAACACGTTTAGCATCTCCTGGCTTCCATGCATAGCCTACAAGCCACTGATGCAGACCTTTGGAACATCTACTTTTTAAAAACTCAAATAAATACATTTAATATAGCCTACACCATCACAATAAATCCATTATTTATTTTAGACGGGTCTAAAGAAACATGAAGAAAATGTAGTCTATTTCAGAAAAAACGACTAGCATACGGGTCAATGACCTGCCGTGAATATTTTGGCGTCTGACTGAAATATTTTCCAAAATCAACAACCCATTTATACCAATGTTATGTAACTATGCCCCTTTTGAGTCCTAAAAGAGTTTATGGTTGAATGTGTTGGGAAAAAAACTGTCCCTTTCGGTGCTCTAAAGGTTCAAAAAAGTAATACGGAGCAACTGTCAGACTAATGCAATCTATATAAATGTTAATAAAACATCTCAAATCATAAAACTGTCAAGCGATTTATTCTTGCATGATTTAAGGGTCTATTGCACTYTATGGGTAAGACAGTTTAGGCAGAAAGTTTTAAAATTTTGGAAAAATAGCATTTGGTGCGACAGACAGTCCCCATTTTTGATCAAATCACATGATGGTACTCATGACAGGATGTGACGTCATTAAGATACACTTTGGTTAAGAATAAAGGTTAGCAAGTCTCTTGTAAATCTTTAAGTTCACATTTCCACTCCCTTTCAGGTTTTACCCCAAAAATCWGATCATTCAGTGCGACCGTTAACTAATTAGAATGTAGAAATATCAGAACCTTATTTTATTTCGGTACTCAAGATACATACTTGATGTCAAAGTCAAGTGTTCACATGGGTGCATAAGCAGTTGCCTCTAAAACATGTTTATGTGAGAAAAGTCATATGGTGCAACCAAAATGATAATTCGGAATCTGTGCCAAACAACCTAGCTGAAGTCAAAGGAACCATGAAATTGCACCAGGTCACCCCCACAGTGGCAAGCGAGTGTCTTGCAACACCTGTTTCAGTGCTGTGGCAGTGAACTTCAATGTAAAAGACCATCACTGAGGAACAGCAAGATGAAGCTGTGGCCAAGTCGACACTTGCTGAAAGTCTAGGCAGTTTTGTTATTGTCAGCTACGAAGACCGCCCCTTTTGTAGGCCAGGTGAGGAATGTTTGTCTGGCCTTCTGTACAAGACGTTACCTTCCACTGAAGGAGATGTGAAGTCAATGATCAGTGAGTCCGAGCCCTTCAGCTCAAGAGCGTCTTGGCTGTCCGACACAGACTGGGCTGGTTTCTTGTTTAATGTTGAGACATTGCACAAACATTTGACTTTATTACAATTATAATGTAGAATGTTGAATTACTGTATTTCAATAACTTTACTATTCATTTATTACAATGTTTCTTAACACTGTTTTTAACATTGTTAAAAAAATTAATGGGTGGGTTTGGGGTCGTCCAGTGAAAAGTAAAAAAAAAAAGGATATATTAATTTTACTGTTAACTTTAATGTTGAATATTTGAGACCGTGCATATATTCATATTTTACTCTTCTTTGCTTGAAATAATGGTCCGAAAACATTTAAAAACATGTTTATTCACGATTGTTAAGTCATTTGGTGCAATCACAAACTCAATTTTAATAGTTTTTAGCGACAAACCTTGAAAGTGCGTGGGTAACACTCAAGGGAACATAGTGTTTGAAGTTAAATTGTTTTCCCTTTTCAAATGTTTTCACTTTTAAAACCTTGTCATTAACCCATACTGAGTCCATATGTCCAAATGTTAGGCCCTGATCTGTCTATGCCATGTAGCTTTGGGCTACACTAGTTCATTTAGCAGACAAGATGTGCTTAAAATTCCGTTGCTTTATTTATTTTATAGTATGAAGAACATAGCTTAATAAAATAGGATATTTTCTCCAAACAATTTCAAAGGAAGTGCACATATGTGGCTATTCTGAGAGGTTAGCAAAGAAACTGGTCCTCCTATATGCTTAATTTAGTTATTTATGCAACTTCAGTTGTGATACAAATGTTGAGCTATATGTTTAATACATTCTAAGGCTGCATGATGGGACTCTAATGATGAAAGTCGCAAGCTGCACACACGTCATCAGTCTCTCATTCCCAATTTGACAAGCGGTTGATAATATTCTCACCAGGCCGCAAATTTCCTTGCGGCATCCATCTTGTGTGGCTGTAATGCCCCCTAAAAAATCCATGCCTTTTGTGGCCAAAGTAGCCATTGTGCCCTTGGGCTGAATGTAATGGGCTAATTATAATTCCCTTCTCCCGGCTGCCGTGCTCCGAAGAACCTCACTCACATGGCTCTCTGATGTGGCCAAGGCTACAAGTGAATGAAGACCGACATATCGGGAACGCAACTGCGCGCGCCCCTCTTATTGAATTCCGAGGCGCATATTGAAGATGTTACAACTGTCCACATTTGGCCTACTTTTCATCAGCCAACAAGAAGGCCTAACGAACCGCAAAAGCACTAGCCTATGCCAATCTACTATCCCCCATAGTACAAAAGTTGACCTATTCTGTTGGTCAACTTGTCCTTCTCTGCAAGAATGAAATATTCCAAACGCACAAAATTAATACAACCACTTGCATCAAAAAAACATTTAAAAGCAATGAGGCTGATTGTTTAGCCGAAAATGTTGATAAACAGTGTGATCACAATCTCCGTAGCTGACGTAAAACCTTTTTTTAAACAGGTCAACATTCACAAGGCRGCAGGGCCAGGCGGATTACCAGGACGTGTACTCATAGCCTGCGCTGACTAACTGGCAAGTGTCTTCACTGACATTTTCAACCTGTCCCTGCCCAAGTCTGTAATACCAAAATGTTTTAGGCAGAGCACAATAGTCCCTGTGCCCAAGAACGCCAAGGTAACCTGCCTAAWTGACTACCGACCTGTAGCATTCACGTCTGTAGCCATGAAGTGCTTTGAAAGGCTGGTCATGGTTCACATCTACACCACCATCCCAGAAACCTCAGACCCACTCCAATTCGCATACCGCCCCAACAGATCCACAGATGATGCAATCTCTATTGCACTCCACACTGCTCTTTCCCACCTGGACAAAAGGAACACCTATGTGAGAATGCTCTTCATTGACTACAGCTCAGCATTCAACACCATAGTGCCTTCAAAGCTCATCACTACGCTCAGAACCCTGGGACTAAGCAACTCCCTCTGCAACTGSATCCTGAATTCCTGACTGGCTGCCCCCAGGTGGTAAGGGTAAGCAACAACACATCTGCCATGCTGATCCTAAACACGGGCCCATCAGGGGTGTGTGCTTAGTCTCCTCCTGTACTCCCTGTTCACCCATGACTACGTAGCCAAGCACGACTCCAACACCATTAAGTTTGTCAACAACACAACGGTGGTAGGCCTGATCACCAACAATGAGAGAGCCTATAGGGAGGTCAGTCGCCAGGACAACAACCTCTCCCTTAACGTGATTAAGACGGGCGCTGATCCTGGACTACAGGAAAAGGAGGGCCGAACACGCCCCCATTCTCATCAAAGGGGCTCTAGTGGAGCAGGTTGTGCAGTTCAAGCTCTTTGGTGTCCACATCACCAACAAACTATCACCAAGACAGTCATGACGCGTGCACGACACCGCCTATTCCCCCTCAGAAGACTGAGATTTGGCATGGGTCCTCAGATCATCAAAAAGTTCTACAGCTGCACCATCGAGAGCATCCTGACTGGTTGCATCACCGCCTGGTATGGCAACTGCTGGGCCTTGGACCGCAAGGCGCTACAGAGGGTAGTGCGTACGGTCCAGTACATCACTGGGGCCAAGCTTCCTGCCTTCCAGGACGTCTATACCAGGCGGTGTCAGAGGAAGGCCCTAAAGATTCGCCAAAGACTCCAGCCACCCTAGTCAGACTGTTCTCTCTTCTACCGCACGGGAACCGGTACCGGAGCGCAAAGTCTAGGCTACCCCGACTATTTACATTTTTACGCTGCTGCTCCTCGCTGTTTATGCATAGTCAAGTCAATATTTGGGCCAAATCAAGTCCGGACCGGACCAAAGAATGAAGTCTGTGGACATCGAAATCAATGCCAGGGCCGAGTGAACAACTGTAAACTGCTTTTTGACATCCGGTGTAGGTCAGTGCTCAGTGGGTGAGGATGCTGATTACAGTAAATGGAAAGAGGGTAGGTGGTTGGCTTGTGATGATATCAGGATATTTTTTCCCATGCCAGAAAACACAACACGAAGCAGACTACTCATTGGGCCTATTAAAAACCTGCTGTATGTAAAATGTGTGCTATAGCTTGGAAAATGTTTGTTTTCCTAAAGAAGTTAAATCCACTTCGTGTTTTTTTTATTTCCTCACAATGATGCTAACCAGTATCGCAATACTGGTATTGTCCCGGCCCTAGAAGGTGTTAGGGTTGGGTGACGTCAACCTTTGTCCTATCGTGATGATGTACTCCTAAAATATTGTGCTATACCATGGTATCGCCCCCCCCCCCCATTGGTCAATCCAAAAATACATAAAAATAAAAACTCAGCTAAAACCACCGTTCGGCTAAATCACATGCTACAACTGGACGAATCATGATGAAAGACAAGGTAGTTGAAAGCCTGGAAAGAGGCAGGCAAATATTTTCTAATATTCCTTTCTGGTAGAGCTTCAGCATGGAACAGTTGTCTGTCTCACGCACATGATGGAGCAAAGTGACAGTCAACTGATGTGGAACGGGCTGTCTTAACACATTAGTGAGTTATGGTATTAATCATGGGCTGGATAGAAGCAAACGTCTACCGTCTTCAGAACTAGAGAATTGCCTTATTTGCCTCATCCTCTCTTAATAGGCCATTGTTTGTTCTATCTCTCATAAAGCTGTGATTGAGAATAGCCAATTCCTAGGCCTATAGACTCCCAATTTCATTCTTGTCAGTTCGGTTCATTCATTGTTTGATCGGGAGAAAGCCATGCATGCATATAAGTATGTAGGCCTAAGCTTAGCCTAGCCCAAAGTCATATTCATATCGAATGGAGACCGACGGGAGTATAGCCTACGTTTTTTTCAACAGCTAGGCACAATATGGTTAAGGAGCGTCTGTTTTTATAAAAAAAATCCTAGCTTTAGGCTGAAGGCCCATGCTATGATCTGACACTAGTGTTATTATTTTCTAGACATTTTGCGCTGTTTTTGCGGAATTCTCCATTTAGCAAACCAAATGCAAAGCTGGAGCTCTGAGCTGGATATACTGTAAGTGTTGATATGACACCAGTCAAAAAGTGAATTATCAGTTAGAGCATGTGCGTGTCTCACAGCCTAAATATCGAAAGCTGTTTAGTGCGATTTCAGATTTGTATTTCTTGCTTGAGATTTAGGGCCTGCCCCATCAGCGATAAACTGCATTGTTGGTTAAGGGCTTGAAGGTAAGTATTTCACGGTAAGGTGAAATACCTGTTGTATTTGGCGCATGTGACAAATACAATTTTGATCTGATGACATTTTGTGTTGATAATAGACGGTAGAATTCTCATCGGATTGTTCTATTCCAAATGGTTCTGTCCTCTCACCGTTTAATTTGGTGGTGGCGTGGGCACCTGCTCAGTGCGCACATTTCTGGCTTTTCTGCGCTTAGCTCTCGGAGGTGTAGGTTCAGGTTGAGGCTCAGAATTATAAGAATACTCATCAGAGATGAGTCGTTTTCATTCAGATGTTGTAGCAACGCTAACGAGTGCATCGGTTAGTCTTGGTCTTCTTGCCATTGTAAATTACGCACACTCTTGCTGTGTACTCCAAGTAGGCCAGAGAAGACTTAGAGTACATAACATTTAAAGTATTAGAATAGATGAATACATTCACAATTATGCATTGTTCGCTTCCCTTCTGATCAACTCATCCATTATTCAGCCTACTTCATTTATTTATTGTTTATAAATGAATTTCGGTATAGATTAGGCTAACTTTCGAAGCAATTATTGGGGGGATTTTCAAAAGGCACAGCATCTTCAACTATCGGGAGGAGAGGCGCAAGCCCTATTGTCGAGAGGAGGGTGGGACAACGAGAACCATATACACTGCTCAAAAAAATAAAGGGAARACTTAAACAACACAATGTAACTCCAAGTCAATCACACTTCTGGGAAATCAAACTGTCCACTTAGGAAGCAACACTGATTGACAATAAATTTGACATGCTGTTGTGCAAATGGAATAGACAACAGGTGGAAATTATAGACAATTAGCAAGATACCCCCAATAAAGGAGTGGTTCTGCAGGTGGTGACCACAGACCACTTCTCAGTTCCTATGCTTCCTGGCTGATGTTATGGTCACTTGAATGCTGGCGGTGCTTTCACTCTAGTGGTAGCATGAGACGGAGTCTACAACCCACACAAGTGGCTCAGGTAGTGCAGCTCATCCAGGATGGCACATCAATGCGAGTTGTGGCAAGAAGGTTTGCTGTGTCAGCGTAGTGTCCAGAGCATGGAGGCGCTACCAGGAGACAGGCCAGTACATCAGGAGACGTGGAGGAGGCCGTAGGAGGGCAACAACCCAGCAGCAAGACCGCTACCTCCGCCTTTGTGCCAGGAGGTGCACTGCCAGAGCCCTGCAAAATGACCTCCAGCAAGCCACAAATGTGCATGTGTCTGCTCAAACGGTCAGAAACAGACTCCATGAGGGTGGTATGAGGGCCCGACGTCCACAGGTGGGGGTTGTGCTTACAGCCCAACACCGTGCAGGACGTTTGGCATTTGCCAGGGAACACCAAGATTGGCAAATTCGCCACTGGCGCACTGTGCTCTTCACAGATGAAAGCAGGTTCACACTGAGCATGTGTGACGACATGACAGAGTCTGGGACGCCGTGGAGAACGTTCTGCTGCCTGCAACATCCTCCAGCATGACCGGTTTGGTGGTGGGTCAGTCATGGTGTGGGGTGGCATTTCTTTGGGGGCGGCACAGCCCTCCATGTGCTCGCCAGAGGTAGCCTGACTGCCATTAGGTACCGAGAGAGAGATCCTCAGACCCCTTGTGAGACCATATGCTGGTGCGGTTGGCCCTGGGTTCCTCCTAATGCAAGACAATGCAGACCTCATGTGGCTGGAGTGTGTCAGCAGTTCCGGCAAGAGGAAGGCATTGATGCTATGAACTCGCCCGCCCGTTCCCCAGACCTGAATCCAATTGAGCACATCTGGGACATCATGTCTCGCTCCATCCACCAACGCCACGTTGCACCACAGACTGTCCAGGAGTTGGCGGATGCTTTAGTCCAGGTCTGGGAGGAGATGCCTCAGGAGACCATCCGCCACCTCATCAGGAGCATGCCCAGGGTTGTAGGGAGGTCATACAGGCACGTGGAAGGCCCACACACTACTGAGCCTCATTTTGACTTGTTTTAAGGACATTACATCAAAGTTGGATCAGCCTGTAGTGTGGTTTTCCACTTTAATTTTGAGTGTGACTCCAAATCCAGACCTCCATGGGTTGATAAATTTGATTTCCATTGCTAATTTTTGTGTGATTTTGTTGTCAGCACATTCAACTATGTAAAGAAAAAGTATTTAATAAGAATATTTCATTCATTCAGATCTAGGATGTGTTATTTTAGTGTTCCCTTTATTTTTTTGAGCAGTGTAAAAAATGACTGCCCTCCTAAAGCTGTCTAACACCAGTTCTCTTTGATATTAAGATTCTTATGACATTGTGTATTATTATAGACGTATTTAGGAAAGGTAATAGACGGAGTGGGGCATGACTTTAAAAATGGCAGAGATATATATATATATGTTTTTAATTCATGAGCAGTCCAAATGACTGCTTTAGTGGTTCTATTGTGGGTTTTATAGTAACATTTAACTGTAAAAATGTATTAGCCTAACTTTTTTAATGTGGCATAAACACAACCAGTCATGTTTCCATCTGATGGTAAAACAAATCACTTCAAAAAGTAGGTTACCTTCGCACATTAGTCCAAAATAGCATCGGATGTACTGAAACGGCGCTTTTCTTTCTTACAATATGTAGCGCCATGTATCTGATGCGGTCTGGCAAAAAAAGAGAATGTCATGCCATACTCTTTGTCCAGATCGCTTCAGATACACATACTGAGACAGAGGCGCTGTTTCGCTTGATCGGAGGCTTTATCTGACAATGATGGGTCTTTGTGTCGGCGCGCATCTCGGTCAAATCCATAAAAAAAACAATTTTTTATTTTATTTTTATTGGACGGGTAAGGAGGTATGGTAGGGCGAGCCAGGAGCAATGTTCCCTCTTTTTTCGGCACTGAGCGAATTTCAGGTCTACTGAGCACAAACTTGAAAGTTATATCAATTCTGTTCAACTTCCAGCGTGCATTTAGTGTGAACACTGAGGCTGTATCCGGTTTAAGTGGCCAAGTAGGCTAATGTGGCTATTTGATCGTAATGTAGGCCTACCAGATTGGCTGCCATCAAAAACAATGGAGAAAATCCATTCCATAACATTTCAACATGGAAATAGAACAGCTATCATTCAGCCTACAGTAGCAACTGCAGCCAATGTGTGGTGTTCAATGTAGGCCTACATTCCATGAAACTTTTGGAAAAAAATAGTTGTTGTGGTGTTTGATGCAAGAAACCACTTTACAAAATAAAATGCAGTATTATTCCCATACCATTATTACATGGAATAAGACAAATTATTCTACCCTCTGCCATTAGGCATGTTGCCTGACTGTGCCATGCTCTGTTGTACACTTTTTACGGCATGGTGCCAGTCAAGTTCAAATAGGCAAAACTATGGTCTGTCACATCATAATGTCTTCACCGTAGACGATGGCTGTCAACCATCCGTTGATTTTGCGATTCTATCATAATATCGCACAACCCTAGTGTCAGTAAAAGCGGAGAGCGATGACATTAACTGGATAGGTAGTGAGAGGGAGGGGTTGTCCAGACTTTTAGTCTTGCTTTGACCACCAGATAGTGGAAAGAGAAACAGTTATAAGCTAAACATAACAGTATGCTAGTGGAAGGGAGGACAGGACAGTAACAGGTGACCCAACTGTGGTTTGTGACTGAGTTCCCATTCTTGCCAATTCAATTGCACTAATTCCGTTACTGATTTTCTTTGCTAATTCCGTTACCAATTTCCTAACAGAATTACGAGTTTTAGTCACTTAATAATTCATAAACTTGATATCAGTAAAAGCACTAGCTAATTGGTAGGTCTACCTTTTTAAAATTGTTACTTCAGTGAACTTTATCCTCCCTCATGAGGGAGAGCAGTTAGAAAATATCTTTAAGATATTCTGTAATGTTTCTTAAACTTACAGAAGGCAAATCATTTCTCCAAAGCTAAATATTAATTTTGATATTAGTTGGCAGGAGTCTTTACTTCACATTGTTTTTCTATTACCTACATACTTTTTCTGGTAGATGTTGTCTATCTGTTTGGCTTGAAATCAAAGGTTTTGCTTGTTCCACATTTTTAGGATGGAAATGGTTGAAAAATGTATATGCCTTCCTTTCTCAAATATAGACTGTTAGCTTTAATTTGACATGCTCCTATGTACTTCACATGTTGGTGCTCATGGGTCCTTTTACAACAAATGCCCATATGTAAATCTGGGGTCTCAAGTTGACCTAGAGCCAAAAGCTATTGGCATCAGCTTAACGAAGCATGCCAGTCTCATCTGGTCAAAGAGCAGAGGAACCGTGGCATTTACTAGTATAGCAAAGCTCCATGCCAGTCTCTCCGCAGTCTCCTCCTGGAGGAGGCTGTGAAAGGGACTCTCTTCAATTAGATTTACAGCTCCATGAACTAAAAGCTTTAAAAAAAATGTCTGCCTGTTAACTTCCTATCAATTAAATTAGCGTTGTCTTAAAACCATTCCTGTACATTTTGTTAGGCGACATTGCGTGTTTATGTTGCTTGTGTTACTCATCATATTACTTTTGGAGTTTCTTTAGCTGTCTTGTGGTCGACCATAATGTGCTGCCAAATGCTTGAGATGGTTAGTGTCACTTCCTTTAGGAAATCACTGACGTCTTTGAGTTTCCAGCCTGAACAGCTTCTCCACTGTTTCTGCTTATTGAATTTTTAGGGTCCATAATGTAGTACTACTGGAGCTCTGCCAATGTGTAAATGTAATCATCCATGAATGGGAAGACAGAGTGGGTGTCTGTGTGCGTTTCTTAAAAAAATAAAAAATCTTTGTTGACTAAAAGTTGTCTGTTATTTCGACCAATCGATTGGTACAAATACCTTGAGCGCCAGAGATCTAGATAACCAGAAGAAAGAAAAACCTGACACAGCTATTCTTCTGCTGGCTTTCGCAGATTCTGCCATTACTCTCCTGAAGTTGCTGGTAATAGGCTGCCTTTCTCATGTGGAATGCCAATTTATCTTACCATTTCTCCCGATCTGCGTGCCAGTTATGGTTTTCATATGCAAATTTCAGTCAGTCAAGCACTTACAAGAAGTAATTAGGTAGACCTATTTTATGAATTTTCCATTGGATCAGAGCATGACATTGTCCCCTCTGTCCCCAGTGAAAGTTGCGCACCTGCTTCTTGCACTTTGCGCAGCAGTGCAGAGCGGTTGTCAAGTAAGTGAGTTTGTGTTTATACAGGATGTACCGCCTCCATCCACCTACCATCAACAAATCATGTCAATGCGGAGCTATACAGAGCCCTCCGCATTGTTACAAACTTTGGGAATAGCATGGTGACGCGGTATGGAGCTCGTTTTGCGTCACACCCCCTCTGACCACATTTTCGGATCAAGCATAAATTGGCTTTAGGTCTATGCCGCCGCAATGGATTAGTTCACTGAGATGGGCGCATATCTATTGTGTGTGTGTTAGTTGAGCAGAAACCTATACAATCTCGGTCGACCAACAGCTTAATGACCAAACAATCGCCCAGTCGACTAATTGGGGTCAGCCCTAATTTGGATGCTGAGGTGACAAGTTCATTCGACCTTTGCTGCTAACAGTAAAGTTTCTGTGGTGGTGCTATTTTTAGAGTAGGCCTTTCACGTGACAGCTACTGTAGTGATGTTGAAACATGAGTCATTATTATTATCATCCCATTAACTTCCCACATTTTGGCCATGCATGGGTGGGTGTCTGATCTGTGTACAATGAACCCAAAGCCAACAAATTTTCTCACTAGTGGAAAATCTGGAAATTCCATTGGGGAAATCAAATGTAGGCCAACTTTATGGTCAGGGAGATTTGAGGCTGGGTTCTAGATGCAGAAAACCAGAACATTAGTGTGTCAGATGGACAGTGGCACAAAACCGAAACGTCAGTCAACAGTTTGGTTGTACTGGCCCCTACCCCTTGGTATAGCCTATATTTAGTCAGCATCTAATGACACAACCTTAAAATAAATATAGATTTTTACTTGAACAAAGAACCTTAAATGCATTGCATTTTCATCTATTATCAAAATTTAAAGAAACTAATAAATACATTTTTATGCAAAGTTGTATTTTTCTAATTATCTTTCTCAAACTTTTGAATATTGTCCCATACAATAATCTTAGCTCTGAATTTTGTTATTGTATTGATATTACTCAACCATTAAGTGGAGGGAAGGATTTAGAATTCCCTTGATGGTAGTGTAAATTGCTTGATTCAAATAGTTGAAGGATCTTTCAAATCCACTTATTAAAAAAATACAAAATATGAACCACTTTTTCAATTGCCTGCCTAATGTGCTGTGATGCAAGTCACATGTCCACTCTTCAACTGCTTAGTCCAAGACACACATACGTTTGGAGTTTATACACGCTCAAATCCAAGCTTTCCCTGTGGGCTGTGAGTCTTTCGTTTAAAACCAACCCATTTGTTAGCATTTTGAAACACCGGCAATATGCCATTGTGGCAAACTGTTTAGACCTTTTGCGAGGCTGCAATGGGAAACTTCCACAATCTGGAATAGCTCAATGTCTTTCATTTAGCCTAAATTAAACTATTTTCTTAATTGAGGACTTTATCCCACACAGGGTCGTTTGGCACTTTTAGCGTAGATGTGGCTATCCGTTTGCACCACAGCTCTTGTTGCTTTGTCAACTTCAGTTGTTTTTCACCATATGAGCTTCAATGTAAAACTGTCTCTGAAAACAATTGTCTTCCTGTGCTCCCCAGGTGCTGGGTGGTGAGAGAACAGAAGGCAGTGCGGACGGCATGCTGAGGCGACTACACCTGCTCCAGAATGAGTGTCAATGATGGCGAAGGCGGAGCAGCTAGCAAAGATGGGCGGGCCTACAGCCTGCAGGTTTACCCACGGCTCTCAGCAGACTGCCCACCTTGCTGTTCCCTCAAGGTGCCCAAGGAGGCCACAGCCGCCTCCGTCATCCAGGATGCAGCCTTGGCTCTGGGCCTAGACCCCAAGCGGCTCTACGTGCTTGCTGAGGTGAAGGAGTGTGGCGGGGAGGAGTGGGTGCTGGAGTCGGGGGACCTCCCCGTCCAGAGGGTCCTGCTGTGGCCTCGCAAGGCCCAGGAGCAGCACCCCCAGAGCGAGGGCTTCTACTTCGTCCTCCAGGAGAGGAACCGCGACGGCACCATCCACTACGTCCACCTTCCCGCCCTCTGCAAGGAGCAGGAGGCACAGAGGTTGGCGGCCAGAGGATTCCTCCCCCCGCGCCAGGACGACTTTGATGACCTGTGTAACCTCCCGGTGCTCAATGAGAGCAGCATCCTGGATAACCTGCGCAACCGCTTCCACAAGAAAAAGATCTACACCTACGCCGGGTCTATCCTCATTGCCATCAACCCCTTCAAGTTCCTACCCATCTACAACCCCAAGTACGTCAAGATGTATGAGAACCATCAGCTGGGGAAACTGGAGCCGCACATCTTTGCCATCGCGGACGTGGCCTACTATGCCATGCTAAGAAAGAGGGTAAACCAGTGCATCGTTATCTCTGGGGAGAGCGGCTCAGGGAAGACGCAGAGCACCAACTTCCTCATCCACTGTCTGACGGCCCTCAGCCAGAAGGGCTACGCCAGTGGAGTGGAGAGGACCATCCTGGGTGCTGGGCCTGTGCTGGAGGTAAGACTTTTTGTACGCATGTGCAATAGGGCTGGGAATTGCCAGGGACCTCACGATACYATGATATTGTGATACTTAGGTGCCCCATATGTACTGCAATTCTCACCATTCTATATGTATTGCGATTCGATAGAGATTTTTTTGTTTGATGTTCCAAACATTTTGCTCACTATAGGCTATGTCTGCTGCAGAGTGACAAGATGGCATTAGAACATTTGGTTTTGATACGTCATGGAAATAAAAGGGCAGAAAGAATGTTGGCTCACTATTTAAAAAGATGGCGAAAGGCTATAGGATGAAAATACCGGAGTTTTGGCGCAGGTACAGCCGACTAGCACTAGCTAACACTACCTAGCAAGTAAAAAAATATTTTGATATAATATCGTCCCCTGAAAATATTGTGATCGGTAACGGTATCTTTCTTTATTTATCCAATCACTAATGTGCAATGAAGTTGGAGCCCTAATATCACACCTCGTCTAGCAGGATGTCTGTGTGGTTGCAATGGGGCTAAGGATGTGTGTTTCTGACTCACTTTGTCTGTCCATAGGTGTATGTGAACACTCATTCCCCATTATTTGTCCAATCTCAGTCAAGGTTAGCAGGGACTTAAACCCAATGTGAAATGTTTTTAGCTGAGGTCTCATTCCCAAGGCAGAGGATTCCTCTTCACAGGTGACTAATCTTGTCATGATTCATGGAAGATGCATGAGCCTGCACTCTGTCCACATGCATAATATTGAAGTGCAGGAAGCATGAAGAGCATCAAACCTAGTTCTTCCAGAGAAGAGGACTTTTGAGATACGCCCCTTGTCAAATGTGTTTTCCTTGAGCCAGGAGTTGGAGATCTGTTAGTCGTCCGTCATGTGACCTGAAAGAGGATCTGAGGCTGATGTAGATGTGTGCAAAAGGAAGAAATGAAAGAAGATGTGGAGATATTATCCCAGGCATCAGTTTAACCCTTTACAAAATGTTTGTAAATATTCTCAAACAACTCCAAATTTTCTAGGTCCTGAAGAAAGATTTACTTAAATTATATGGTGTTTACGCATTCAACTTTGGCTTTCTGGAAGATGACAAGCTGCTATATCTGAATGTTTTTGCTCAGTGATCCTGCTTTGTGATATACCCCCTCTGTTCCATATCAATGAGTCATGTCATGTGAGAATAGAGCGACGACCAGGAGTCATTGTCAGTTATGTTGAACAGCTGTGCAAACTAAAGGAAAGCTCATGGAAATACTTTATAGACACCAGCTTTAGAATATCTCTGATTTAACTCTAGAGCTCCCATGTGGTTCATTATAATGTTCCATCTTGTGGTCTAGAGCGAAATCAAATTGTACATTCTAATTGGATCACACACGTTATTGCAGAACAATGGCTACCATTCATTACCTATAATTGGAAAAAAATTAATCAATCAAGTTTAGGCCTACTGTAATACGAGTTGCAACAAGGGAACAACAATCCGCATAGAGCAAATTGTGTGTGCCTGTGAATCATCAGTGTTTTGGATCCGGTGACTGAGTTGTTTACACACACAGAGGTGTAGCCTTTTTTTTACATCACAAATAGGATTGTAGTTATGATCTTAACACTGCGGGATGTAGCCTATTTGACCTGTGGGTTGACAGGCTGACTACACCGCTCGTGTCGAATAAATTTAGAAATCTATATTATTCAATCATTGCACCCACACTGCTCGCACGCGCCAACGAGCGTCTGCGTTGCCAAGGGCTAAAATAGAAGTCAGTTCTATTTGTGACGCAGATCGCGCTGCAAGTCCTGCCTCTCCCATCTCCTCATTGGTTTATAGAAGCAGGTACCCACGTGCCATCTCCTTATTGGTTATACCCACGTGGGTGATTGAAAGATGAACTGTGTTGTCGGTTGTCGTGGTAATACTAGGAAAGTTTAGATGCCAATCACCATATAAGTTCAATGAAGAAAAAGCCTGTAAGGAGGAGAAACAATTCGGTTGACCTTTTTATGTGTGGATTAATTGTCCGAGTAGAGGACCTTGTGCATTTCAGGTAAAATAACAACTCAATGTTTTATATCCCAGGACAAATTAGCTAGCAAGTGCAAGCTAGTTAGCTAAATTGCCATACATGTTTAATACTTTTCGACCTGTCCCCAAATTTAATGTAATTGGTTCAGAGTTTGTTTTGATATTTTAACCTGTGTGTCGTGATCGCGTTTGGTGTGGGGGGACAAAATACATTTATGCACGAGCGCAGCCGGTTTGGGTTCCGTGTGAGTCATGTGTTGTCAGGGAACTCTGGGCCCCTGGTCATGTGATGTTATGAAGCACTTCCTGTTAGAGATGGTAATCGGGGCTGAGTCAGTCAGTGATCACAGGAGGACAGTCATGCTCTTCTCTGGGCCCCAGGCACCATGTCACATCTGAGTCCGCCTGGACATCCGAACACACATTTTTATTTAACTATGCAAGTCTTATTTAACTAAACAAATTCTTATTTACAATGACGGCCAAACCCTAACCCAGACAACACTGGGCCGATTGTGCGCCGCCCTATGGGACTCCCAATCACGTCCGGTTGTCTGGAATCAAACCAGGGTCTGTAGTGACGCCTCTAGCACTGAGATGCAGTGCTTTAGACTGCTGCGCCCCCGGGAGCCCCACATACCAGCTAGCAGAACTCCAAGCCCTGCGTTTAACACACGCCCAGATCAATGGTCCTGTGTGGCTCAGTTGGTATAGGGTTCTGGGTTAGATTAGACACACACAACTCAGCAGAATTGCCAAATGTCTAACCCAGATATCACACACACTGGTCATTGATTGTAAACGAGTGTGGAGCGAGTGCTGCTTTGGTGTTTAACTAATGGGCCCCAGCTCTATGGTAGCAAATCCCTCTCACATACTTCGGTTTTATTCCTCAGTAATGTGGCTAAAAATAGGTCATAAACTGTCAAAGGCCTTGGGAGGAATGCAGTTTATTGGAAGTAAATGCAGCATTGTAACTTATTGGTATTAAATTCTCAGACCCCCTTGAATTCTACCGGTGTTCATTCTGGTTTCAAACTAGAATGGCAGCATTTCTGTGTAAATGTCAACTGGTCTGGTCAATTCACTGCACTGCAGAGTGGGCAGAATAGAATACAGTATCTGGCATACTATCCGTCAAACTTTCAGCTCTCTGCAATGCCTCATCATGACGCTTTTGCAGGAGAGACTAGTCACTGCGCAATGTTCTAAGGCAGCAGCAAGATGAATAGATGGTCCCAAGGCTTTGGTTGGAGAGAACTGAAGATTTTTTTCCCCCTCAATCAGCAGACCTTGTCGCTTTGGCAGGCTGGATAAAGCTGGTTCCATCTCTGCTCCAGACTGCCCTGCTGCTTCCCCAGGCCTGTGGTCTGACGGGCAGACTTAGACTGGCCCGTGAAACAATCTAGACCCAATTCCTGCAGGACTCAGCCAGGACCAGATGCTCCATCCTGGCTCCTCCATAACAGCCTTACCAGCCCTTCGGTGAAGCGCACAGACCTGCACAAGCACCTACACGCACACACCGTTTCCTCTTGCTCTTGCAGAAGGCTCTGCAAGGTTTTTTAGAAGGCATAGCAAACGTTCTGCAAGAAGCCCCCATGGTGGCTGACATGAAATTGCATTTTACAGAGGAAGTAACATCTTCTTAGAAGTTATGTTCTGTATTCCTGTTCCTGTTTTTCAGACACGTCTTACCGTTTCCTCTTCCAACAAGTCCAATTCCAACTAATGACTTAAATATGAGGTTGCTTTCGATCTTTACATTTTGGCATTTGGTTGCATTGGCTCCTTTTTCTTGGAGGCAGTCCAAGTTAGACTGGGTAAAAGGTCAACTGTGTTTCCTCTCTCTGTGCTCTGAAGCTGTGAGGAATCTCTTCAGCTTTGGTCGCATTTTGATGATGCGAGATCATTGGCGTGTAGCGTGACTCTTTAAATTAGTGTGCTCTGTGGACTACCTTAGCGTTCAGACAGCATTCAACATTTACCTCTTGAACACAACTCAATCATTTACCGCTATCCCGTTGCCCAGTCACTTTATCCCTACCTATATGTACATATCTACCTCAACTACCTCGTCCCCCAGCACATCGACTCCATACTGGTACCCTGTGTATATAGCCAATTTATCGTTACTCATTGTGTATTTATTCCTTTTGTTCTTAAAATAAAAATCCACCGTTTCTCTTTTTCTTTCTGCATTGTTGGGAAGGCCCTGTAAGCATTTCATTGTTAGTCTACACCTGTTAGGTATGAAGCATGTGACAAATAAAATTGGATTTGCTCGACTACGCAACGGCCTCTGAACTMCAAAAAAAAAATGGATTTGTCACATAAGCCGAATACAACTTTAGACTTTACATGAAACAATGCTCCCTCTAATTTTCTCCGGCACTGAGCAGATTTCAGGTCTGCTGAGCGCAAACTTGAACGTTGTGAAAATTCTGGGCAACTTCCAGTGTGTGTTTTCTGTGAACACTGAGGCTGTACCCTCTTTGTTAGTTTTAAGTGGTCATGTAGCCTAATGTGGCTATTTGATCGTAATGTAGGCCTACCAGATTGGCTGCCATCAAAAAAAATTGAGAAAATCCATTCCATAACATTTCAACATGGAAATAGTTGTTCTATCATTCAGTCTACAGTAGCAGCCAATGTGTGGTGTTAAATGTAGGCCTACATTCCATGAGAATTTAGAAAAAAACATGCAGGGCTTGACATTAACCTGTTTATCCACTTGTCCTTCAGACAAGGAGGTGAATGAAAAGGTTGTGTTGTGTGATGCAAGAACACTTTACAATAAAAAAAATATTATTATTCCCATACCATTATTACAGAGAATCAGACAAATTATGCTACCCTCTGCCTGCTGGCTACTTAGCTTATTCAAAGATGTCTAGAAATGTAGATGTGTTGTGCTCTTGTAGGAAGCAATCCTCCCCTATTGCTGACAAAAAAACGCTCTATAACTAGGCTAATAACTCACTAACTAGCAAAGGATATGAACTATGTGCACACGTGGCTACATGCAGCTCTTGCTTTGATCTCAAAACAAGCACATCTACTCATGACCGCTCATGTTTTAAACACAGTCCAGTTCAAAGTAAATGGCACATCCATATATGGCAATGGTCTATTTGCATGTAATCCTACTGTAGCTCTGACTGTTTTTGCCGCACTGGTCTGTATAGAGTATTGTGTCAATGCAATAGAATCCTACTCTGATGCGTTCTGCCTACAACAAAATCTCTTGCAGTTTGTTTTGGTATATTGCATTGAAACTGGCTAATATTGCATTGATTCGATCACAATTGCCACAGTAAAGGGAAATGTGTTTTTATTTTTTAGCAATTAGGTTTGTGCAGTGAGCTATTGGCCAAATACATTATCACCGCAGATTGGCTTMMCTTGAATTTCCCTGCCAATGCATTGTTCGGGACATTTAAAAAAATATATATTTCAAATTTTGAGGTAGGCTATATGATCACACCGGTAATAGATCTGTTGTATTACTTGTGAAGCACAGCTGAGGGAGTATACATTTGAAATAATTTGCTTTTTATTTTACTGGGCTGATTGACCATCAGATGCTGGAACAGTCTCAGCTGAGGGAGAGGGCAGCAGTGGGTCTGCCCTCTCAACATCCCTTCGCTTTCCTCTACTGACTGACCAAAAAGGGACACGGCCTTCCAGCTGATGGCCAAACTCAAGTCGCACCGCATTATTTCTGCCTCATGCACAAATTCATGTTACTCCTATGAACAGAGAAAGTGAAATATTCCTTGCTATTAAGAAAGACCCAAGCCGCTAACAACAACGCAAGCCTATAGATGTACTTTCCTATTCATTCGTTACTGCTGCAGTGCATGTTGTAGCACTAAGTGGAAATGGGAAGAACACACATTTTATGGCTTATAAAAGTGTTGAATACAAAGAACTCAATCATAAATCAGCATCTCTTTGCTGTATTCGTTGACACTCTCTCTCTAGTCATGGTTTTAACGTTTTGAAATCTCACAGTACCAACTTTGATGTAGCTTTCTTTTATGCCTGCTATGTTACTGCAGACACGGTCATCTGAGCCATCTGATTGGCGAGCGGTAGGCCTATAGTGTACTTGATTTGCTCTCTGTGCCCGCCGGGGAGGCAGCGTTTGTACCTTCAGACACATGAAATGGTTCAAAATGGCAACAGTTTGCCTACCTGGCGCAGGGCAGTTGAATCGGGTGCACCTTCTGCCAACAGCCCGAGACAAAAGTTTTTAGCCCATAGATTTAGATTTTTTTTGTCACTCATATCATATGTATACACACTAAACATGGCAACATTTTAGAGATAATTAGCTGCACAATTCTCTCCACCAACAAGAGGGGTGTGAATAGTTTGTCATGAACAGTGCTTGTGCCCATAGAAATATAGACGTGTGGGGGTGGATGTTCCCTAATGCCGGAAGGGGGGCCTCGCGTGAAAAGGTTTGGGGACCCCTGTAATGGAGTACGAGGTAGTTGGGGTGATTGAGGTAATATCTACATTTTGGTTTGGTTAGGTGATTGATTTGAAGTACTATGTACATGTAGGTGAAAAGCAAAAAGTCCGGGTAGCTGTTTCATGAACTGTTCAGCAATCTTATTGCTTTGGGGTAGCCGCTGTTCAGGGCCCTTTTGGTCCCAAACTTGGCACTCTGGTACCTCTTTCTGTGCGGCAACAGACTGACATTGGTGCCTGGCGTCTGACAATTTTTAGGGCCTTCCTCTGACAGGTCCTGGATGATAGGTAGTGCGTACTGGGCTGTACGCACTACCCTCTGTAGGGCCTTGCAGTCTCCTGCCTCAGATTGTCCAATGTACACAAACTGAAAGCCTGCTCTAAAACTTGATTTGTTCACACAACTGGTTATACAGGTACCTCTGTGTTTCACCTGTGTTCTCTCATGTGCTTTGAAGAGCTGTTTTAGACTGGTCCCTTTTACAGAGAGAGCCTGATACAGGAAGATGTCACTGCTCCTTTTCTTTTATTCAGGTGTCGTATTCTCACTGCAGGGCTAAGACTTGAACATAAACAATTGCAGTAGAACGTTTAAACTCTGAGGTATTTTTGGCTTGCGTACTTTTGATTGAAGGTTTGTTTTACTGCGAATAACCACTGGGTGATTATCAGTACACACAATCTCTAGATCTGCAAGTCAAGTCTAAACAGTATACTGCGTGCTGACAGTGTTCTCACAGCACTCCAGTATTATTAGCTTGACTTTCAGATCAACTCAGTTAATCTTGTAATATAACATGCAAGAGCACACTTATTGTTGGGTTTTTTGTCGCGTGCAGCAAAGGTTCCTATCCCTCTGCAGGAGAGTTTGTAGTACTGCAGGTTTTGCTCTGGGCTGGTCACACTGTATGACATCATTGTAGCTCAAATAGCACTGTGAATTTGGCCCTGGGCTCAGGAAGCTAGCTATCTACCCACCACCGCTCCTCCCCTCAGCCTCCAGTCTGAGACCTAGCCTTAGCCAGCCAGACTGTCACCCATTTCTTTATCTTTACTCTGTCTGTGAGAAGGTATTGCATAAAAACATTTCTATGGCTTAGTGTATATGCCGTTCCATGAAATGAGTAACTTTTGATTTCACCTAATTTTAACATTCTGTCATAAGGAGCAGAAGTTCAACTTAATGAATTTAGCAACAAAACTGACTTGTGCGCAACTATTGGGCAAACCAACTGAGTTGGCTTATATTGTTGACAACATGTAAACTATATTTTGTCTCAATGTTTATTAAAAACAAACATTTGCACAATGAGCACTTTTTGTCTTTCAAATACATTATGGTTGTTGATTAGCTAGCTAGCGAATGTTTGGTTTATAGGGTGTCTGACAATGTGCTTTTGTGAGGAAATGTCACTTATGTTATAAAAGGCTTTTTACCAAGACAAATATGATTATTCATGTTCTGAATCGTTCAGTGGGATCTTTCTCTAACATAACATTATATCCAAAATGTCAGGTTTCCTAACATAATACATCCCATAATAAGCATCGAGCTCTGTTAAGATCACTGCCACTTTCTCGCAGTAACTTTTGAGAATTATACATGTGGAGGTCATCTGTGACAGTTATTAAGCAAACATTGGCATGACACAAGCTAAATTAAATGTGAAAGGCTTTAATAAAATAACCTGCGGTACGCTTATTGCTCTGTTGAATTTCGGATATAAGCTTGTTTTTGTGTAATCTTTAATGAAATGAGTCACTAATCACATAAAAAAATATAAAAGCAACATGCAACAATTTCTAAATTTTTCCTGAATTAGTTAATTTAAGGAAATCAGTCAATCGAAATACATTCATTTGGCCCTAATCTATTGATTTCACATGACTGGGAATACAGATATGCATTTCTTGGCTACAGATACCTTTTTTTGTTAAAGGTAGGGGCATGGATCAGAAAACCAGTCAGTATCTGGTGTGACCACCATTTGTCTCATGCAGCGAGACATCTCCTTCACATAGAGTTGATCAGACTGTTGATTGTGGAATGTTGTCCCACTCTTCAATGGCTGTGCAAAGTTGCAGGATATTGGTGGTAACTGGAACACGTTGTCATACATGTCAATCCAGAGCATCCCGAACATGCTCAATGGGTGACATGTCTAGGGAGTATGGAAGAACTGGGACATTTTCAGCTTTCGGGAATTGTTTACAGATCCTTGCGAAATGTGGCAGTGTTTTATCATGCTGAAACATTGTTGATGGCGGTGGATGAATGGCACGACATTGGGCCTCATGATCTCGTCAGAGTATTTCTGTGTATTCAAATTACCATTTAAAAAATGCAACAGTGTTTGTTGTCAGAAGCTTATACCTGCACATACCATAACCCCACAGCCACAATGGGGTACTCTGTTTACAACATTGACATCAGCAAAACTCTCACCCACACGACACCATATACGTGGTCTGCCGTTGTGAGGCAGGATGGACGTACTGCCAAATTTTCTAAAACAACGTTGGAGAGGCGGCTTATGGTAGAGAAATGAACATTAAATTCTCTGGCAACAGCTGTGGTGGACATTCCTGCAGTCAGCATGCCATTTGCACACTCCCTAATAACTTGAGACATCTATGGCATTGTCTTGTGTGAAACTGCACATTTTAGTAGACTTTTATTTTCCCCAGCACAAGGTACACATGTGTAATGATCATGCTGTTTAATCAGCTTCTTGATATGCCACACCTGTCAGGTGGATGGATTATCTTGATAAAGGAGAAATGCTCACTAACAGGGATGTATTCAAATGTGTGCTTATTTTGTTGAGAAACTACTTTTGTGTGCCTGGAATATTTCTGGGGAATTTTATTTCGGCTCATGAAACATGGGACCAACACTTTACGTGTTGCGTTTTATTACACAGAACAACAATATAATCTTCAGAAATGACTGTCAAAGCAACAAAATAACTAGGGCTTTACAATGATGGTAAAAACTTGGAGAAATTTTTTGGTTAAGTGGGAGAAAATCTTCCTAGAAGTCAGAGGGTGCACAGAAGGACCAAAGGCTGAATGTTGGTACTTTGGCAAGTCTTTATTCATATACAAAATCTGATGTATTGAATTTTCCATGTCTATATTAAAGGTTACTTAATTAAATATGACATGCTTTTAAAATGCAATATTGATGTCAGGGTGGGAAATCAACAACAGCCACCAGCCAAATGCTGGTAGATTGGAACAACTCAAATGTGACCTCTTTTTGGATAATACAAATTAGTTGGTTCATTGATTTGATTGGCTGATGGGCCGGCCTAGCAGAAAGCCCAGAGTTAAGCCAGGTTTTAACCTCTACCTGACTCTGAGCCAGTCTAACCAACCATACCCACCCCATGCCACACACTGTCTCCAAGCCCAGAGACAGGAACCTCTTATTAGTGGGCTAAAACTGCAGACTCTAACAGGAAGCAGCAGTTTTATGCTACAGGAAGAGCTAGCTGCAGGAGCCTCCCCTCGCCATTGGCCAATCGACCCACTAGGCGTGTCGACAGACGCTGCATTGTTGCTCAGGAAGTATAGAGGAGTCGCGGCTATTCTGTGTGCCTATTGTTTATCTCCCAGCCTGCCTGCGTTTTCACTCTTCCCTGGCTATATTTGGCTAGGCTGGATGCCCGGTGGCACTACAGTGGGTTGGTGGTGTGGGAAACTGGCTCCCTGGCATGACACACAATGGCCTCAGCTCCTGTAAGACCAGTTCTTTTGTTTTGGCCATTCATCAGCAGCTACTTAGCAATTTGTCAGTCATCTACTGTGAGCTAGGCTATGTCAAATTAGCCTAGCTCTCAAGGGATGTGATTGTTTGCTCATATTTTAGGTCATATTTGTATTCTTGCACACCATACTAGTTGACCCTGTCCAACGGTTAGGAACATACATGGCTGTGTCTTATTTTCCAAGTTACCAGCACAGGTTCTCATGTAACAGGCCAGTTGTACAGTATTCATGGCATTGACCACAGACCATCTTGATATGATGCCCTGGGTGTGGCTCCTGGAAATGGGACCAGTCTGGTGAACCATGGCATTGGAGCGAGACTCCCTGCAGCCCTGCCTGGCTCCAGTACACTGGATCCTGTACTAATATGTGGCTAGCCATCCTCTGACTGCAGTAGAGAAGATGCATATTGAAGCAATTTAACCAGAGACCTCTCCAATCAAATCTCTTTCTTATTTCCACTGAGCTGGCATTCAACCCCTTTTTGTTTATTTTCTACTCAAGGCAAATGAGTGCAGCTTGTCTGTACGATTACTAAGGTCTGTTAACGTGTTTATCTGAGATGGGGCTGTTCTTTCCAGCATTGATTTCTGCACAGTTTTACAGTGCAATGATATCCCACAATGTATAGTGATTCACACAGTTAGAATTGATCATTCTAATTCGATGTGATTCACACAGGGGGACCCTTGTCACATGCCACTTTCGGTACTGAATCCCCATCAATGTTCTCCAAGCACTAACACTACACATACAGTCGCATAACAAAATGAATGATTGGATGCTCAGTTGAGCTGTGCCTGGAGACCTTTGTCTGGTTAGCCATAGAGATGACCTGCAGCAAGGCCAAACATACAAGTTAAGTTGCGCAGTTATATTTAATTAGCATCTGAATGTCCCACAGATGAAAATGAATTAATTTGTTTGTCTGCCACAAGTAAAAAAATTCTTATTCACTTTTTTTWATAAATCGTAAAATGTATTAGTTTCACATACGGTCAAGAGGGTTGGCAACTATGCCACATAAAATTACAAATAGTTGAACAGATTTTCGATGTCCCAAAATCATGGCATCGGCTTTATGAATTGATATACAAAACAACAATTCTCGATACGAAAGAATATGGGGGGCATTTAACACTTATTTGGTTACTACATGATTCCATATGTTATTTCATAATGTTGATGTCTTCACTATTATTCTACAATGTAGAACATAGTAAAAATAAAGAAAAACCTTTGAATGAGTAGGTGTGTCAACTTTGGACTGGTTGAGTGTGTGTGTGTGGGATGCAGGCATTCTGACCCCTTGACTTTTTTCACATTTTGCTACGTTACAGCCTTTTTCTAAAATGGATGAAATTGATGAGGGGGGCAAAAAACAATCTACACACAGTACCCTATAATGACAAAACAAAAACTTTTAATTCATTTGTAAAAATATTTTTGCAAATGTATTCAAATGTAATACTGAAATATCACATTTACATAAGTATTCAGACCCTTTACGCAGTACTTTGTTGAAGCACCTTTGGCAGCAATTACAGCCTCTCGTATTCTTGGATATGACGCCACAAGCTTGGCACACCTGTATTTGGGGAGTCTCTCCCGTTCTTCTCTGCAGCTCCTCCCAAGCTCTGTCAGGTTGACTGGGGAGTGATGCTGCCCAGCTATTTTCAGGTTTTTCCAGGGATGTTAGATCAGGTTGAATTCCGGGCTCTGGCTGGCCCACTCGAGGACTTTCAGAGACTGGTCCCGAAGCTACTCCTGCGTTGTCTTGGCTGTGTGCTCAGGGTCGTTGTCCTGTTGGATGGTGAACCTTCGTCCCAGTCTGAGAACCTGCTCCAGAGTGCTCAGGACTTCATCAAAGATCTCTGTACTTTTCTCCATTCATCTTCCCCGCGATCCTGACTAGTCTCCCAGTCCATGCCGCTGAAAAACATCCCCACAGCATGATGCTGCCACCCATGCTTCACTGTAGGGATGGTGCCAGGTTTCCTCCAGACATGACGCTTGACATTCAGGCCAAAGAGTTCAATCTTGGTTTCATCAGACCAGATAATCTTGTTTCTCATTGTCTGAGAGTCCTTTAGGTGCCTTTTGGCAAACTCCAAGCGAGGGTGTGTCATGTGCCTTTTTAATGAGTGGCTTCTGTCTGGCCACTCTACCATAAAGGCCTGATTGGTGGAGTGCTGATGAGATGGTTGTACTTCTGGAACGTTCTCCCATCTCGCTCTGTCAGTGAGCATCGTGTTCTTGGTCACCTCCCTGACCAAGGCCCTTCTCCCCCGATTGCTCGGTTTGGCTGGGCAACCAGTTCTAGGAAGTGTCTTGGTGTTTCCAAACTTCTTTCATTTAAGAATGATGGAGGGCACTGTGTTCTTGGGGACCTTCAATGCTGCATAGATTGTTTTTGCTACCATTCTTCAGATCTGTACCTCGACATAATCCTGTCTCGGAGCTCTACGGCCAATTTGTTTGACCTCATGGCTTGGTTTTTGCTCTGACATGCACGGTCATCTGTGGGACCTTAAATAGACAGGTGTGTGCCTTTCCAAATCATGTCCAATCAATTGAATTTACCACCGGTGGCAACTTTGTAGAAACATCTCACGGATGATCAATGGAAACAGAATGCACTTGAGCTCAATTTTGAGTCTCATAGCAAAGGGTCTGAATACTTATGTAAAAGTATTTGTTAATTTTTGCAAATCTATTCAAAATAATCAAACCTGTTCTCGCTTTGTCATTATGGGGTGTTGTGTGTAGATTGCTGAGAAATGTTTTATTTAGTCCATTTTAGAATGCGTCTAACATAATGTGGAAAAGTCAAGGGGTCTGAATACTTTCCCAAGGCACTGTGTGTGTATATATATATATATCTCTCTCTCTCTCTGAATGTCCCACAGTGTCTCTGACCTACATGAATGTTACTGTCTCTAGTAATATTGGCCTTGTAATTTAGTGTTTTGTCATTATTCTTTTTGTCATTAAAAGTACCATTTGGTTGTTGTGGTGTTACATTATTGGTGCTAATCACATATCAGCCTCCAGTTATAGGTTATGCAGATAGAGCCTGATTTGTTACTGTCAATGCATTTCCTATGAATGTGGAAATGTTCGTCGTAATAAGCAGCTTAGGAATCTATTGTGCATGTAGCCAAGTGGTTGTGAGGTCAGAGCCTGGCGGTGATACTGGGAATCAAATATCAGTCATTTAAAGGATCTTTCTTCTGAGATGCCTGTCCGTACAATAACGATTAGCATGTAAGGCTGTGATTAGTAAGGAGAAGTGTTAAGAGTCTGAGGTGGCCCGCTAAGGGACTGAATGGGGAACTGAGCCTTGGGCTTCTGTAGTGGAAATATACAGGGGGGCCAGCTGCCAGGGAACACTAGAAAAAGGAGCCAGTCAAGACAGTCAGGCGTCCATATATTAAATGTGTGTGTACACTCTCGCTTAACACTGTGGAATCTTAAAATCATCTCCCCTTCCTTTCTTCCTCTTTCGATCTTCTACCTTTGCTTTTCCTCGCTCTGTTCCCCCAATCCCCTTGCTCTCTCTCTCTCCATCTGCTTTCTCTTAACCTTCTCTTTCTCCATTTAACAAAAAGGGGGGTCAGCCTTTATTTCGCTCTGCTTGGGTAGCCAAGCCGTTGAGCCACTTCCTCTTAACTGATGTGCCTCTCAACCAATCACAAAGGCTGCATAGAGGGCTGTTTGAATGTGAATGATGCTGTGACACATTTAGCATTCCCTCCATGGCAGAAAGGCTAAGCACAGGGGAACGTTCCCAGGGTCTGCTAGCCTTCACCCTGGGACAACCGTTTGACAACACTAGGCACCATTCAGACGGATTGGCGGTCAATGCCAGCTGACAGTGCCTTAACCTGGCCCTGTGTCAATGTTATCGCCCCCTCAGTAACACACACAACCATACATTCAGACACACACACAACCAGACATTGACACACACCAGCATGAGGATACAGTCTCCTGGGAACGAGGAGGTTCACGTTAAACCACAACACATAATCCTGGCCACGGATGACGACATTTCAGACAGGCTTTTTGTCTCCCCCTGTCAACTCCTGCTTCTACACTCTATTTGCTTCAAGTTTTAGTTATTTTCATAAAGTTCCAACTCTTTTCTGTGCCCTCAAAAAATGTAGTTTATTATTCTTCCAGCAGCACTCATCCTGGAGCTTAAGTTGATATAGTGAGTGTATTTCTGCTCATAAATTGAGCAATAGGTAAAGACTGCATAATACCCAGGCAGCCAGTCTATTGGAACAGTGGAAATGGGTCAACGGTTCACTGTAAGGAATCTTACCCCCTCTTTGAGGACCCCCTCCGCTCTAAATCTATTCAACCACCACTGTATCAAATTCAGACTGCTCCCTGTACAATGTGGCTCCTATTTAAAATGCACTGACTCAACTTCCCCTGTGGCTGCCTTTTGTTGCCTGTGTGCGCGAACAGGGCTCCCCATTCAGACTGGTGGCAGGGCTGGGTTTGTGTCCCTGGCTGGGGGGAGGCTTCTAGACCTAACAGTCTCCCCATACCCTCAGCGATCTCACTGGCCTAGTGTCATCCCCTGGACTTCTGCAAGAGAGAAGAAAGGAGGGGGCAGGGAGGGAAAGTGAGGAGTCGTCGTCGTCCCCCCCCTCTRGTCTCTCAGCTGCTGTTTTCATTTAGTGTTGACTTCTGGACGCTGAGGTCCCTGTGTTGTCATTCTGAGCAGACTGTTGGTTACATTGGCAGCTTCTAATAGCCCCAGTTTTAGCATAAGTGTAGTTATTCCTATTTCTTAACTAGACTCGTTTTATGGTCCACACAGTGAAAGTAACCATCTCGACCTCTCTCTCGGTCTCTTTCTACCAGGCGTTTGGGAATGCCAAGACGGCCCACAACAACAACTCCAGCCGCTTTGGGAAGTTCATCCAGGTCAACTACTTGGAGAGCGGGGTGGTGAGAGGGTGAGTACTGACCGTTGGCCCACACTGTGTGTTGTGATGACACAGTCGATCCTCTTGTCTCTGTCTGTCTGAGTAACCCTGTAAACACATACTACATTCCTCCTGTCTGAATGTTCCTGAGTATGTATGTAAAACTTTAAAACACACACACCCACACCATACTCTGCCCCTTCAACACGAACAACATCCTCATCAGCACACTCACACCGGCTCTCAAAGGCAGCCACAAGGCAGTTACCGTTGAAATTCAGTAGAACTGTAATGTGACTAGCAGAAACCTCCATGACAGCAGACAGCGGCTGTTACTTCCATCATACACGTCTCACTAGCCTTGTATGGTATTAGTTGTGTCTTAGGTTGTTTCTGTTTGAAGCCTGGCCCAAGTTAAAGCAGAGCCTCCTTCCTCTCTCTGCCTGCAGTCTCTCTGGTTACCGCCTGCGTCACACACTGCTCTGCTCTGTCATTTCCTCTCTAACAGAGGTGCTGCTCCCAAACGTTTCAGTGAAGATATTACAAACGCTACACCATGCCCATAGACGTTAGTTTCTTCTCCGCAATGCGTCTGAATCTCCCTACGGTTTTTAGAACAAAAACACATTCTAACCATTCTGATTGGTCCCTGAGACCAGTGGGTTGAGCCAGAAAGCACGTTGGTAAAGCGGTGTTTTGAAAATTCATCATTGGCTTTGATACAGTGATTGGTTAGAGATGATCCAATCACTGACTTTGTTTTGTACAACGCCACTCATTTGACCTAGTCACCTAGTTTTATTCGTCATATGTACGTGATACGGATGATCCAACGAAATGCTTACTTGCATGTTTCTTCTTGACAATGCAAAACCAATAAGAAATTATAAATGTTAAGAATAGGATCAAAGTAATTAGCTCAGAATAAAGATTTTAGCGTAAGTATAATACAAGGCACCATTTTATAGTCCAATATTTACACTTGTATTGGGGAAGGGGGTGAATGGGGGGGGCAGTGCATAAACTGAGCAGTATAATAAGAGTCTGGTAGCAGCAGGTGTGTGTGTGTGTGTGGCATGAATGTATGTCTATGTAGATGTGTGCTAAGGTGTGGAGAATCAGAGCAGGTTGTCAGTTCAAGTGTTCAGCAGTCTGATGGCTTGTAGATACCAACAGGCCCTGAGACGGTTTCAGACCTCCTGCTCCGATACAGTCTGCCTGCCGGTAAGGAAGAGAACAGCACGTGTATGGGGTCCTTGATGCTGCATGCCAGTGATGTACTGGGCCTTGCGTTCGTGGACCAAGCAAATCCCGTACCAGGCAATGATGCAAACGGTCATGGCGCGGCGGTAGTATTTGGAGAGGACCCAGGGGCGGTATGTCAAATTTCGTGCAAAGTCACGCAGTCGTTGGTGTACATTGTACAGCAGAGGACTGAGGACACACCCCTGAGGGGCCCCTGTGTTAAGAGAGTGTGGAGGAGGTGTTGCGAATCCTCTCAGCCTGTGGTCTACCCGTCAGGAAGTCCAGGATCCAGTTGCAGAGGGTGGTGTCCAGACCCAGGGTTCTGAGCTTGGAGGTAACAACGATGTTGAATGCTGAACTGTAGTCAATGAACAGCATTCTCACACAGAAGTTATTGTGTTATGGCTGTGTGAATAGTGATAGAAATGGCATTTCCCGTGAATCTGTTGGCGCGGTAGGCAAATTAGTGGGTCCAGTGTGCCTGGCATGCTGTTCTTGTGTGCCATGACCAGCCTTTTGAAGTACTCCATAACGACGGGGTGATAGTCATTTGGGCATGTCACCTTTTCTTTCTTGGGCACTGGGACAATAGTGGTGGTCTTGAAACAGTTGGACTACAGCCTGGGACAGGGACAGGTTCAAGATGTCTGAGAAGATGCCCGCCAGCTGGTCAGCACACACTGAGGGGTGATAGTCATTTGGGCGTGTCACCTTTTTTGGCCAGGGATGCCACCTGGGCCGGCGGCTATGTGAACATTCAAGTCTTGAGTTTTCCTCACGTCGGCCTCTGAGCGCAAAAGCACCTGGTCGTCCGGAGCAGCGAGAGTCTTCCTGGATGGCTCGGTATTGTCTGCCTCGAAGTGAGCATAGAAAGTGTTGTGCTTCTGAGAGGGAGGCTTCGGTGGGCACCGCACAGCTGGATTTGCCCTTGTAGTCTGTGATAGTCTGTAGTCCTTGCCATATGTGACGCGAGTCTGAGTTCTCAAACATCAATTCAAGAGTCTGTATTGTCTTTTTGCGTCCCTAATGGATTTGCGAAGCTCATACCTGCTTTCCTTGTACGTGTTGCGCGCCATCAAGTCATCAGGGTTCATTCTGCTGACATTGAATGCTGCAGTACGGGCTCTCACCATTGTACGGATATCTCCGTTCATCCAGGGTTTTTGGTTGTGGCATGTCCGGATTGTTATTGTGGGTAAAACATCAATACATTTCCTAATGAAGCCTGTGACTGACAATGTCTATTCCTCAATGTAGATGGATGAGTCCTGGGTGGATTAATCTTTTGAACATAAATTATCTGTATTCTCAAAACAATCCTGCAGCACCACAAACGACGTCAACGATGGCAGTCTCAAACTGAAGTATGTAGCGAACATAGAGCAGCGGAATAATTTAGTTTGAGTTGTCAGGCAACCTAAAACAGGGACACATCGCTTTTTATTGAATTGCTTAGCTTGAGAGGGGTCAAAGTAATTGAATATCGATGGCTGAAATGTTGCCATTGAGACTTCAGTGGCTGAGCTGTAGTAGTGCTGGTTGAGCTTGTTATGCTTGTAGTAGAGGGTCTGTCAGTCAGAAGCCATTGATTACAGCTGGACAGTGCTGACATTCTGCTGAACAAAGGCTTGCTGTGCAGCAGTGTGTGGAGCAGCAAAGGAAAGAAGGTACTGTAGCGTAGTGATTTAAGAGTGTTGGGCCAGTAACCGGTTCAAATCCTGATCCGTCTAGGTGAAAAATCTGTCTTTGCCCTTGAGCATGGCACTTAACCCTAATTGCTCCTGTAAGTCGCTCTTGACAAGGGCCTCTGCTAAATGATTAAAACAGAAACCCTGGTTCTACCGCTCAGCGCCGAATTAGTCTGGGTGGCTCACTGGGTCTCACTAGCTTTCACTGCCTGGGATTTGGAGATTAGACTCTCACTGTGATACCTGGAGTGGCTTCTTAGTTTGAGGATCTATCCAATATCCATAGTCTGGTCTTGAACTGTGTGTGTCTGTCTGTCTGTATCGGTCATAGTGTGTCTGCATTGCATATGTACCTTAAGGATGAAGATAATATATTATAGGCAGCAGCCCCTTAGCTTGGTTGTGGTAATGCATTAGTGCACATTCTGGCCTGGCATTGCTTTCTATTAGATCAGCTCTATAAAGAGACAGAGGGCCAGTTAGTGAAGTTTCCATGCCCAGCACTGGGCACTCTGCCTGCCTGAGCTACTAGTGTTAACCCTTTCCACTCACAGCACCTGTCATCCTGTAAACAGTTGAAAATGCCAGATTGTCTTTGAGAAGTGCCTACATTGGAACACAGTGGCTGTACAGTAACATGCTATACATGTCAGAGCTCAGGTTTTCCGCTCCACAGCGCTGTATGGGTTTTGACTGACAGACATTATAAACTTGAGCACCGCGCACGTGACAGGAAGATGCCACAAGTGAGGAAAAGTAGCGCAATGCCCTGCTAATTGCGCTACTTTTTCTCATTTGTTATCCGAGTGTGGGGAAATGCTGTACGTCGAGAGGAGTCTGTGTTCCGAAAGACGAGGCGTTGAGGATTATAATAAATACCGTTTTGACGTCGTACAAGCAAAACCACACACCTAGAAGTCCAAATGTGCACTTCTCATTTCCATGTTTTGAAAACTCATGTCATTTACAGTATCAACCTTGATGATCACTATGTTTGCTCCACAGTTGCGAGGATGACATGCGTTATAGCCTGGGTTGTCCTGAACACAATGAGCCTTTGTTTGTTTGTATTGTGAAGAAAAGTAGCCGTGGAACACGCACGACTCCATTCTGTGCGGTGGACCAAAATTTACAATCGGTCTGAAGTGCCTTTTTGAAAGCCTAACACTATAAGATCGTATTTTATAACTTAGCTAGCCATGATGCCCACCGGACCCAGATTGAGATTTATAATTAAATGTTTTTTGGATTGCGTAAACAACGACAGTAATTGTGTGCCGGTGGGGATGCAGGGCTGTGTTCCAAACAAAACTATGCTTGCTTCACTTCCTCAACGGCAAAGCCAGAAGAGCTAAAAGCACCTTATAGTTGAAGGCTCTCTCCTTGAATCATAAGTGTATTGAAATGACGTAGGAACTGTGCCCAGTTTGGAGAGGTGTGTGGCCACTTGGTGACACCAGTTAGACCTCACTCAAACCCTTGTAATAGTTTTTTATTATCTTGCACCACCTACCTCAATTTCAATGAATACTCTTATGTTACTGACAAATGCTGTGAAAAGTACAGGAATGTAAAATCAAAATCAAGTGTAATATTTTAGACTGGTATGCTTTTTATAGTTATTCTGTTAGAAACATTTCAATTTGGCCCTATCCATATAGGCCAATTTCCACGAATGTAAGGGGTTAATATACACACATCACTCAGCCATCGCCCTCACACTCTATTTTTAGTGTGTCAACAAACAGGAAGATTAGCTTAATGTTTTCCTCGTGCCTGAAATTCAATTAGAGCAGTTTTAAACTCTTGCTCGTAGTCGCTATGTTGATGCACGTTAACATGACCATGCCACTATGCACCAGGCTAAGGCTGTCCATATCTGGACTCTTTGTTCAAGTCTTTATTGTTCCACTGACCATCTGCCTTTGCTTCCCCTCCTCCTCAGTCACTGCCATCCCGCTTTCACTTTTACGATCCATACACATGGACTCGCTCATGCACGCACGTACACACGAACACGAGACCCTCAATAGACACAGAGCCAAGTGAAAGGACCAGACTAACTCCAGTGTTACTTGATTGATGTTTTCATTCTCTCTCCCCTCTCCCCTTTCACCTCTCCCCTCTCCTCTCTCCCTCATTCTCAGGGCAATCGTGGAGAAATATCTCCTGGAGAAGTCTCGTCTGGTCTCCAGAGAAAAGAATGAGAGGTAAAGGGCAACAGCAGGGGTCATGATCTTTGAACCCCATTGACCTGTGGAGGCCCTCTGTACAAACAGAGGGAGGATCCCCTGGTTGCCTTTTTCATATTCAGTTAACATGCCATGTCCAAGGGTGAATTTCGGGCCTAGACACAGAGCTAACTTTTTACCCAGCCAGAATATGTGCCAAAGAGTTGCATCAATATGGGAACTGATACTAAAAATGAAATGTGTACTTTATTTACCTGTGACTAGCACCGTAATGGGGCGGCAGTGTAGCCTAGTGGTTAGAGCGTTGGACTAGTAACCGAAAGGTTGCAAGTTCGAATCCCCTACCTGACAAGGTACAAATCTATCGTTCTGCCCCTGAACAAGGCAGTTAACCCACTGTTCCTAGGTCGTCATTGATCATAAGAATTTGATCTTAACTGACTTGCCTAGTTAAATAAAGGTTAAAAAAAATTTTTTTAAGTGCTACTATTTCTACTACAAATGCCTTGGTTGGGGTTGGCATAGCCTATAAACAGAATGAACCCTTGTCACTAGATGTGTCTGAGTTGTAGTATTACAGGAGTTGTAGTATTATATGCATTATTATGAGCCGTCCTCCCCTCAGCACCCCCCAATGACACACTCATATACCAACACTTCTGTTTAAATGAGCTTCTGTTTTGATCACGTCTGTCTGCCTGTGTGTCTCTGTCTGCCTGTGTCTGTGATGTCAGCGAGACTCAGTAGTAAACATGGAAACTCATTACGCCCGTGTGGTTTTACAACAATGCAAGCTGACCGGCCACATGATGGCAAGACTGGAACAAGTGATAGCAGCATTCCCGCTCATTACTAGGCTGGCACGTTATAGACACAGTCAATGTTGGGTGGTGGAAACTAATATTACCACAGTGTTGACTTCTGATTGCTAGGAACACAAGTGTTTCGCTACACCCGCAGTGACATCTGCTAAATATGTGTATGTGACCAATAAAATGTGATTTATTTCACAATAAAAGAAGCACCTTTTTAAAATAAATTATTTATTTATTGCCACCTTAAAATATATCACCTTCACCAAATAACGAAAGCAAACTAATAATATAAGCCGAAAACCCCACTGTATCCACACAATTTCTTTTTTTTATTGAACATACTAAACATGGTTTTGTGTTCCTGTAGGAACTACCATGTGTTTTACTATCTGCTGGTGGGAGCGTCAGAGGAGGAGCGCAAGGAGTTCAAACTGCTGCAGCCTGAAGATTACCTCTACCTCAAGCAGGTAACACACACACACACACACACACACACCCACAGGAGGTTGGTGATACATTCATTGGGGAGGACAGGCAAGTGGTATTGGCTGGAGTGGAAAGGTATCAACATCAAACACATGGAAACCATGTGTTTGATGACATTCCATTCCCTCCGTTCCATACATTATTATGAGCCGTCCTCCCCTCAGCACCCCCCAATGACACACACACACACACACACTGGATTTACATAGTTAAACTACACTAGTAATGTTTTTCTTAGCACAGTACATGTATTTCTCTACCTCAAGCAGTATATGTCCAGTTACTGTATACACCACTACTAAATCTAGAGCCACATCCTCATTAGTTAGTTCCCTAGGTACCTCTATCTGGTTTTCTGCGGTGTTCTCTTCTGTACAGTACCTTTTATCGTCCTCTACCAGATGCCCTTAACTACATACAGTTGTCAGAAGTTTACAAACAATTAGGTTGGAGTCATTAACTTGTTTTTCAAACACTCCACAAATTTCTCGTTAACAAACTATAGTTTTGGCAAGTCGGTTAGGACATCTACTTTGTGCATGACACAAGCCGTTTTTCCAGCAATTGTTTACAGACAGATTATTTCACTTATAATTCACTGTATCACAATTCCAGTGGGTCAGAAGTTTACATATACTGAGTTGACTGTGCCTTTAAACAGCTTGGAAAATTCCAGAAAATGATGTCATGGCTTTAGAAGCTTCTGAGGCCTACCTTCAAATTCAGTGCCTCTTTGCTTGACATCATGGGAAAATCAAAAGTAATCAGCCAAGACCTCAGAAAAAAATGTGTAGACCTCCACAAGTCTGGTTCATCCTTGGGAGCAATTTCCAGACGCCTGAAGGTACCACATTCATCTGTACAAACAATAGTACGCCAGTATAAACACCATGGGACCACGCAGCCGTCATACCGCTCAGGAAGGAGAAGCGTTCTGTCTCCTTGAGATGAACGTACTTTGGTGCGAAAGTGCAAATCAATCCCAGAAGAACAGCAAAGGACCTTGTGAAGATGCTGGAAGAAATGGGTACAAAAGTATCTCTATCCACAGTAAAATTAGTCCTATAACGACATAACCTGAAAGGCAGCTCAGCAAGGAAGAAGCCACTGCTCCAAAACTGCCATAAAAAGTCAGACTACGGTTTGCAACTGCACATGGGGACAAATATCGTACTTTTTGGAGAAATGTCCTCTGGTCTGATGAAACAAAAATAGAACTGTTTGGCCATAATGACCATTGTTATGTTTGGATGAAAAATAGGGAGGCTTGCGAGCCGAAGAACACCATCCCAACCGTGAGGCACGGGGGTGGCAGCATCATGTTGTGGGGGTGCTTTGAAGCAGGAGGGACTGGTGCACAAAATAGATGGCATCATGAGTGAGGAAATTGTGGATATGTTGAAGCAACATCTCAAGACATCAGTCAGGAAGTTAAAGCTTGGTTGCAAATGGGTCTTCCAAATGGACAATGACCCCAAGCATACTTCCAAAGTTGTGGCAAAATGGCTTAAGGACAACAACGTCAAGGTATTGGAGTGGTCATTGCAAAGCCCTGACCTCAATCCTATAGAACATGAAAAGCGTGTGCGAGCAAGGAGGCCTACAAACCTGACTCGGTTTTACCAGCTCTGCCAGGAGGAATGTGCCAAAATTCACCCAACTTATTGTGGGAAGCTTGTGGAAGGCTACCCGAAACGTTTGACCCAGGTTAAACAATTTAAAGGCAATGCTACCAAATACTAATTGAGTGTATGTAAACTTCTGACCCACTGGGAATGTGATGAAAGAAATAAAAGCTGAAATAAATCATTCCCTACTATTATTCTGCCATTTCACATTCTTAAAATAAAGTGGTGATCCTAACTGACCTAAGACAGATAATGTTTACTCAGATTAAATGTCAGGAATTGTGAAACTGATTTGAAATGTATTTAGCCAAGGTGTATGTAAACTTCCGACTTCAACTGTATAATCCTTTGTACCTTGATTCTCATTCTATTCCTGGGTTCCGCATGTCTTAATAGTGTCTTTCCCTGTACTTGAACTGGCTCAAGGTAACATTTCCCATCTGATTCAGTGGTAGTAAACCTGGTATGCGGTGTCATTGTTATGCAGTGAATTGTCTGCATATGCTCTGTTCTCCTAGTTTCCTGCCCATATGTGCGCTGCATGTTAATGAACCGCTCTCGCTTTCCCCATTCTCCTGTCTCTGTGCAGCAAAACTTTAAGATCGAAGATGAGGAAGACCTGCGTCATGATTTTGAGAGGCTGCAGCAGGCCATGGAGATGGTGGGCTTCCTGTCTGCCACTAAGAAACAGTGAGTGAACATGCCATGGGCAGTCAATCTCCACTAATTCAAGGGCACCACACCCCATTTGATCCATGAAATGGCTTTCTAAAAGGCAAATGGGTCATATAGATTTGCATATGCTGTAGTTGGTTGGCGGTACTTGGATCCACTTGAATCTCCTGCCCAAACGTAGCCAGACAACCCTTTCCTCTGATGCAGTTGTTCCAGTAGTTGGCAGTAATGTGCATCCAATATGGCAGAAAAATATTAATACTGTAGAAGGAAGGCCTGTTCTATTCATTGTGGTTCTATGATAATGACACTTGTCTGTTTGCTGCAGGATCTTCTCTGTGCTGTCGGCCATCTTGTACCTGGGCAACGTGACGTACATGAAGACGTCTACAGGCCGAGATGAAGGACTGGACGTGGGACCACCCGAAGTCCTGGCTACCCTCTCAGACCTGCTCAAGGTAACAATGGCTCTGCTGTTCTCGTCTACACATCAATGAGCGAGTAGTCTTTACTCTGAGTCCTGGAGGGATGCAATATGTGTGGGAACACTGATTCAGCTAAAAAAAAAATATATATATATATTTTTTTTTGAATTGGGGCCTGCGCACTAAGCGTCTCAGTGTAGGAGTGCTGATCTAGGATCAGGCCCCATGTTAATTGTATGATCTAAAATGACAAACTGATCCCTGCTCCAAGGAGACAGTTAAAATGAGCCCAGGAGTGTTCGTGTTTCACTGAGACAAATGTAGTTGAGTTTAGAGCATTGTAAAAACCTGAACATGTGGCTGGTTATCCGTTTCATCCTAACTAACATCCCCAAACAGTGAGTGTTCTATTATTTTCCACTGATGATGCCTGGTTCTCCCCAATGATTATACAGGAAGCCTCCTCTCCACTAAATGTATGTATTTTTGGTCTGTCCCTAGTAATGTCGCAAGCTTTGAGAATTGTGAGTGTAATGTCATCTCTCTCTGTGTGACCTCCCAGGTGGAAGAGGAGTTGCTGGTCGAGGCACTAACTAAGAGGAAAACGGTGACAGTCAATGACAAGCTGATTCTGCCCTACAGCCACAGTGAGGTAGGCAACCATAGACTGATATTCAGGGACTATCATTATCTTGCTGGAATTATTCCCCAGGATAATTGTGTGTCATGTGTTGGTCTCCTCCTTTTCCCTGTGCGTCTGTCTACTCCCATTCACCCTTCTCTGTCTCTCTCCCATTTTGTCTCTCAGGCCATCACTGCGAGAGACTCCATGGCCAAGTCTCTGTACAGTGCACTGTTCAACTGGATTGTCCTGCGCATCAATCATGCACTGCTCAACAAGAAAGACATGGAGGAATCTGTCCCTGTGAGAGAGAGAGAGAGAACACACACACAACAGCACAGACCTAGGAATGCAGCTTAGAGTTCCCCTCTCCATGTTTCGTCATTGTCAAGGCCAGACATGTCGGCAGTTCCCCAGAAATAACTAGAAAAAAAGCTATTTTTACTACGCAAATAACTAGAAAAAATAATGAACTACCCAGAGCTCAAGTATGATATTGGTGACATTATTAGGCCATCTTACCTACGTTTCGAACTGACCTACTGTATGTATTTGTTCTGTTCCAGTGTTTGTCAATAGGGGTCCTGGACATATTTGGCTTTGAGGACTTTGAGACCAACAGCTTTGAGCAGTTCTGTATCAACTATGCAAACGAGCAGCTTCAGTATTACTTCAACCAGCATATCTTCAAACTTGAGCAGGTGGGTTGGCCCTGGGTGCGCCTCATTGAAATAGAATAACACAGATTCTATGGTGCCGTAAGGACAGCATAACAGCCCTGATCCTCTGTCTTTAGCTCTGACCGTGTTATTGGTCCGTTACAGGAGGAGTACCAGGCGGAGGGCATCACCTGGCACAACATAGACTACACAGACAACGTGGGCTGCATCCACCTCATCAGCAAGAAGCCCACTGGACTCCTGTACCTACTGGACGAGGAGAGCAAGTAAGGACTTCAAGTCTTTAAAAAATATATATATTCCAATAAAGAGATGGTGCACTTATATTCCATATGTTTTGCTTTTTAATTACTGCAACCTAAAGATAGTGTTCATTACTTTGCTATGATTGACAGTATATTTACATGTTAGATGAGATAAAAGTTAATGTGGTGAATCTATCACTTTATTCTCTTTCCCCCTTCACTCACTTTTTCTCTCCTCCTCTTGCTCTCCAGTTTCCCCCGTGCCACTGACGAGACCCTGCTGGCCAAGTTCAAGCAGCAGCACCAAGGGAAGAAGTACTTTGTGCCCACGCCTGTCATGGAGCCTGCCTTCGTCATCCGACACTTCGCTGGGAAGGTCAAGTACCAGATCAAGGTAGGGATGAATGAACATCCACCCCCAAACACAGTCACAGGTTCCCTGTTTACTGTAATGTACAGTTGAAGTCGGAAGTTTACAAACACCTTAGCCAAATACATTTAAACTGTTTTTCACAATTCCTGACATTTAATCCTAGTAAAAAATTCCCTGTCTTAGGT
>NC_036856.1:10736781-10800999 GCF_002910315.2 Salvelinus sp. IW2-2015 | reverse complement strand
ACTACTGCTCCAGCTGTACACGTATCTCTACTACTGCTTCCAGCTGTAACACGTATTCTACTACTGCTCCAGCTGTACACGTATTCTACTACTCGCTCCAGCTGTACATGTAGCCTGCGGTCTTGGCGCCCAGCGGCGTCCAGCCTCGTTGAAGGCAGCCATTCCCCTGATGGTGGCTCGCAGGATGCCCCAGCGGAACATGGCCACAGGGTCCATCCCGATCAGCTGACGCACGTAGGCCCGGTCACTGCTGCGCAGTAGAGCCACAATGTCCGGACGCATGTGGTCCGTATTCTTCTCCCGGAAATCCTGCCAGGAGAGTCACAAGGAGACGGTTAAGCATGTTGAGGCCATTTTAGAGTTGCCGCTAAGTTATTAACAAACTGAACAATAATTAGATGTCACTAACAATGAACAGTTACACAAATGCAAGAAGCCTCCCCCAACCCCCTAGACATTACATGATAGTAAACAGGGAGTCTGACTGTGTTGGTGGGTGGTTGTCCATCCATCCCTACCTTGATCTGGTATTTGACTTTCCCAGCAAAGTGGTGGATGACAAAGGCAGGCTCCATCACAGACGTGGGCACAAAGTACTTATTCTCCTGGTGCTGCTGCTTAAACTTGGCCAGCAGGGTCTTATCAGTGGCATGGGGGAAGCTGAAGAGAGGGAGAGAAAATAGAGAGAGGGAGAGAAAATAGAGGGCGTGAGAGAAGGAGGGGGAGACGTATATCGTTTGAACATGCATCTCATCTCAAATGTAATTTATTGCCGCTTACAGGCAACCATGTAGCAAAGCAAATCTTTAGGCTGCAGTCACTTCTGGCACATGAAGATCAACATTTTTGGGTGAACGATCCCTTTTGTGGAATATTGGGGGGGGGGGGGGGGGCGCTTGAAGTCCTTACTTGCTTCTCTCGTCCAGTAGGTAAAGGAGACCAGTGGGTTCTTGCTGATGAGGTGGATGCAGCCCACGTTGTCAGTGTAGTCTATGTTGTGCCAGGTGATGCCCTCCGCCTGGTACTCCTCCTGTAACGGACCAATAACACGGTCAGAGCTAAAGACAGAGGATCAGGGCTGTTATGCTGTCCTTACGGCACCATAGAATCTGTGTTATTCTATTTCAATGAGGCGCACCCAGGGCCAACCCACCTGCTCAAGTTTGAAGATATGCTGGTTGAAGTAATACTGAAGCTGCTCGTTTGCATAGTTGATACAGAACTGCTCAAGCTGTTGGTCTCAAAGTCCTCAAAGCCAAATTGTCCAGGACCCCTATTGACAAACACTGGAACAGAACAAATACATACAGTAGGTCAGTTCGAAACGTAGGTAAGATGGCCTAATAATGTCACCAATATCATACTTGAGCTCTGGGTAGTTCATTATTTTTTCTAGTTATTTGCGTAGTAAAAATAGCTTTTTTTCTAGTTATTTCTGGGGAACTGCCGACATGTCTGGCCTTGACAATGACGAAACATGGAGAGGGAACTCTAAGCTGCATTCCTAGGTCTGTGCTGTTGTGTGTGTGTTCTCTCTCTCTCTCTCACAGGGACAGATTCTCCCATGTCTTTCTTGTTGAGCAGTGCATGATTGATGCGCAGGACAATCCAGTTGAACAGTGCACTGTACAGAGACTTGGCCATGGAGTCTCTCGCAGTGATGGCCTGAGAGACAAAATGGGAGAGAGACAGAGAAAGGGTGAATGGGAGTAGACAGACGCACAGGGAAAAGGAGGAGACCAACACATGACACACAATTATCCTGGGGAATAATCCAGCAAGATAATGATAGTCCCTGAATATCAGTCTATGGTTGCCTACCTCACTGTGGCTGTAGGGCAGAATCAGCTTGTCATTGACTGTCACCGTTTCCTCTTAGTTAGTGCCTCGACCAGCAACTCCTCTTCCACCTGGGAGGTCACACAGAGAGAGATGACATTACACTCACAATTCTCAAAGCTTGCGACATTACTAGGGACAGACCAAAAATACATACATTTAGTGGAGAGGAGGCTTCCTGTATAATCATTGGGGAGAACCAGGCATCATCAGTGGAAAATAATAGAACACTCACTGTTTGGGGATGTTAGTTAGGATGAAACGGATAACCAGCCACATGTTCAGGTTTTTTACAATGCTCTAAACTCAACTACATTTGTCTCAGTGAAACACGAACACTCCTGGGCTCATTTTAACTGTCTCCTTGGAGCAGGGATCAGTTTGGTCATTTTAGATCATACAATTAACATGGGGCCTGATCCTAGATCAGCACTCCTACACTGAGACGCTTAGTGCGCAGGCCCCAATTCAAAAAAAAATATATATATATTTTTTTTTTAGCTGAATCAGTGTTCCCACACATATTGCATCCTCCAGGACTCAGAGTAAAGACTACTCGCTCATTGATGTGTAGACGAGAACAGCAGAGCCATTGTTACCTTGAGCAGGTCTGAGAGGGTAGCCAGGACTTCGGGTGGTCCCACGTCCAGTCCTTCATCTCGGCCTGTAGACGTCTTCATGTACGTCACGTTGCCCAGGTACAAGATGGCGACAGCACAGAGAAGATCCTGCAGCAAACAGACAAGTGTCATTATCATAGAACCACAATGAATAGAAACAGGCCTTCTCTTTCTACAGTATTAATATTTTTCTGCCATATTGGATGCACATTACTGCCAACTACTGGAACAACTGCATCAGAGGAAAGGGTTGTCTGGCTACGTTTGGGCAGGAGATTCAAGTGGATCCAAGTACCGCCAACCAACTACAGCATATGCAAATCTATATGACCCATTTGCCTTTATAGAAAGCCATTTCATGGATCAAATGGGGTTATCTCTCTGCAGTAGTAGAATACGTGTACAGCTGGAGCAGTAGTAGAATACGTGTACAGCTGGAGCAGTAGTAGAATACGTGTACAGCTGGAGCAGTAGTAGAAGACGTGTACAGCTGGAGCAGTAGTAGAAGACGTGTACAGCTGGAGCAGTAGTAGAAGATGTGTACAGCTGGAGCAGTAGTAGAATGCAGGTACGTGTACAGCTGGAGCAGTAGTAGAATGCAGGTACGTGTACAGCTGGAGCAGTAGTAGAATGCAGGTACGTGTACAGCTGGAGCAGGAGCAGGAGAACAATGCAGGTACGTGTACAGCTGGAGCAGTAGTACAATGGGCGGCTGATTGTATAGGTGTACACATGCTTTAGACACTATAGGAGTCTACAGCCATGTCTCAGTTAGAACTGTACTACCCATGCACAGTAACCAACAATTGCAGTAGGCTTACTTGTGTTCGCTTAATTAGTTTAGCAGGGCTTGGGGGGGGGGAACATGAGGCTTTTGAAATGTCAGGTTTGTCCCTGCAAGCTTCAGTCATTATCCACCAGAGAAGTTTTGTTGACTAGATGAGAAAAGTGGCCCATTGACGTAAGAGGGTATTTAATAGGGATTAATGGTATTAAATTGAATCAAGGAAAAACAAAGCAGGGAAATGGCCCCTGGAAGGACTCAACTGGATTATTCTGTTTTTCTGACAGGCAGGAGTCATGCGGTGCAGTCTTTGTCTTTTTAGAACCGATATGTGTGTCTGATGTCTGTCTGTGTTCAACAGGTGTGCAGCGCCCCACTTCCAGGACTCCTTTGGGGGAGCTGCAGAGGTCCAACACGCCTGTAGAAAGGATGTACCGGTAAGGCACAGACCTCTGACAGAGGGACACACAGGGAAGAAGGGAAACAACATTTGTCCCAATATCCACATTTCCATACCACTTAGAAAGAAGTGATGTATTGCCCATGCATAGGGCCCTCGTGTGTTTTTCCTGTCAGGTCACATGGTCACAAAAAATGGCTGGCCCTCGCCATGCGTACTAGATAGTATGTTAGTGTGGAAATTGAGACATACTCTGGTAGTGTTGGGAAATGGGCCATCTTCCTCTACTGTTGTTTTGGGTGTGATGTTGTGATTGACAGATGGGTCTCTCTCGTGCTCTCTCCCCTGAGGCACAACGGCAGGTGTTCACAGTGATTACAATCTACCAGAGCGCCTGTGGCGTTAAAGCCCACGGGCAATGCCTCAGTCTTCCATCAGAAATCCACTTTAAATGCACAAACCCGACTACCTTGATCCAAGACCAAGTCATATCACTGAATCTATACTATAGAGACAAAAGATTTGTATTTTTGATTAACCAGAATAACTTAAATCAGTTTGTCTTACAATAACAAGCCCCTTACTAGTCCCTGATTGGGGGCCTCTCACAGAGAACACGTTGTGATTTGTGGATTTGGTCATCAATACCCATTTTATTTGTAAAGGTCTTTTTAGGAAATCCATTTGTCACAAAGATGACAAATGAAAGGGTGAGCATCCGTACTGTGGGATCCGTGTCCCTGCGCCTAGGATGACATGAAAGCAGGATCAGACAGTGTTATCATGATTATGAATCACAAGATTGTTCAGGAAGTGTATCTGTACTGGGAGCCAAATAGAACTCCTACTAGTCCCCCGGTAAATGGAACTGAATGAAACAGTTGGCTCCCATGTGTGCTTCCTGGTCGCTTGTATGAGACAAACTGTCAAATCCATAGAAATGCAATAATATCTCTATGGTGGAATGAATCCTCCTTCATCTCATCCTGTCCCCTGCGTTGTTTCCCCTGCCCCTGGGTTGACCCCGTGTGCTGTTCTCTCCCCTCCACAGACGGGCTTCTATGCTCGATTTCTACTTTGATCACTCTGACGAGCGCCCACTAGAGGCCTTCGAAGACATCTTTGCTAGCTATGAGAGTAAGAAGTAAGTGGACTGGAGGAGAGCAGGAAGAAGGATGGAGGGAGGTCAAGCAGGAGGAAGGGACAGTATTGTTTTTACGGGCAGTTAGTCTCTGGCTCATTCCCGCTCTGAGTTTGCTCATATTGATAATGTCAGAGATACACGAGAGATTCTACGTCATAAAGGTTTGCAGCAGGCATAGGTTTCTTTAGTTTGGAAAGGGAAGTCCTAATATGAAACATGCAGAGTCAGACTACAGAAAAATACTTAATATAAACATCAAACAAGGCAAACATTTTCCTTTATAATCATCAACAGGCTGCATCTTGTTCGTATTCTTTTCCCCCGTTCTAGCGCTCTATTTTCCACCACATTGCTCTCGTTACTTTCTCACATTTCGTTCGCGCTCTCTCCATCTCTCGGCCATGGTAATCTGTCTCAACACCCTGGTTTAATATTGTTAATGTAGAAAACAGGAAGGCCTTAGTGCTGCTCTGCTCTGATAATCTACTGATTTACTGGGAGGAAACAACTGGAAAGGCTGGGCACACTAATATAAGGTTAGTACAGCATTTAAGAACGTGTGCACACTAATAAACAGTAGTAGTAAAGTTTAGTTAATGAAACGGGTCAGGGCAAGTGCTATACGTCTCAGGTCCTGGAGTACTAGTGATGAGGTTGGAAATGTAATAAACAATTGCCTACGGAGAAAGTTAAATGCATCATTGTAGTTTTCTAAATGGACCAAAAGCCCCTGTTCTAATATGAGCATTCTCTGAGAGGAACTGAGCAGTTGTTTAAACCACCCCTAGCTCCTTCCTTAGGGCCCTACCCCTTATGTGTTTGCAGAGATGATAGGTGTTAGTAATATGGGTATAGCTCCACCTAGGCTTTCGATTAGCTTGGGGGAGTTTCCGCCATACTGCTTCCCCCTATCTGGTTCCTTCAGACCTGAAAATTCTGAAGATGTCATGTCTAGGGGCTGTTTTTTTTCCTATGGTACCTTTACTTATGGCCCCGTCCCTTCCTGCCTGACCTCCCTTGGTTTATTGATCAGAGTGGTAAGTACAGTAATGCATGGATCCAGAGGAACAGCCATCTTAACAACACCAGTCCACCCCAGTTTACCACCAGTATAAAACCAGTCCAATGACCAATCCCAGTCGCCAGCAGTGTAACACCAGCATGGAGAAAAGATGTCAACCACTGAAGCTTTGATTCAGGAATGCATGCTCACAATACTTACTTCCAGGAGTATGGTGTGTGCGAACATCCACACCGTGCACAACCTCTCACTTTCTACTGCAGCAATGGCTGGGTGGTCTGAACTGAAGTGGCATTGTTCCACATGTTAACCAGAAGTTTTACTTGCTATCGACTTCAGACCTCTAACGGTTCTGTCTGTGTTTCTCTTTGGTAGTGGGGGGTTTTCTGTCTTTCGAGGTGTTCTAACAGTGGTGTTCCTACATCCCCTGCCCTCTCCTTATGCCCCGTGCCCAACCCCCCCTTCCCGTCTCCTCCCTATGTCTCCTACCCACCGTCCTCTTCACCCACTGTGACCCTTGCTGGGTTGAATCAGGGACATGCATGCCCAGATAATCAGCTCCATTAAGGACTTGCAGCTGGATGGTGAAGACCCTCGCAAGCTGCTGCAGTCCTGGGGTCGCCTGCGGTTCCCTCGACACCTCCTTCAGTGAGTCTGTAGCCCTGGCCCCTTCCAGCTCAGCCCAGCCCAGCTTGAACAGTGTTCAACCTTAGTCCCCCTGAGGTATCCCCTTAGTTGCACATTTTGTTCCAGCACTAGCACACCTGATTTGACTACAAAAAAATGGCTTCACCTCACATGGTTGTTAAAGCTCTCAACCCGTGACATACAGTTGAATACACAGGCTAGGTAATTAGGTGTTTGAGACCACACCTCATGAAAAATGCACCTACGAACAAAGACCTCCTCACAGGAATCCTAATTATTTGCAGAAGGATACCCAACAACACAAGGCTGCTCGTGATAGTGGAATGCAAGGCCCATAGAGACTGGGTCCCAATGTGATGTTGATTAGCATGAGGCTGATGTTGTAGCGCAACAAAGCTTTTGCCCATATGGGCATTAATGGAGATGCAGAGGCCTTGATAAAAGCTGAGGATGCACTGATGGCTTGAATATCAGCTGCTGCATGAACAAGGACATTACTCACCTGAATGCATTGGCTTCTAGATGAAACTGTGTAGGAATGTGAAGTCAAAAATAACGTAAAAGTTTGTTACAAATGATTGTTTCTTTTAACTTATATAAAACTATAGTTGTTGGGTATAGTCTATGCAAGTATTTTCAACACAGTCAAGAAATCAAACAAAAGTTGAGTGTTGATCTCACATATAACACACTGTCAAGCAGTATAGTCGGCACATGGCAACAGTTCCACTATAAACCCAAGGCTTATATAATGCTCTGTATGTAGTGATGAGAACAAGATAGCTGGGGGAACATGTCTCGTAATCCTATAGGTCGTATGGGTCTCGGCCGGGCTGATTTTGGTTGGCTAGGTTCCCCCTTCCTCCATCCCGCAACCTCACTCCATCATCCCCAGCCCTTGTCATCCCACCCATACTCCAGGTGCAAGCCCTCACGCCTCACTGACTGAGCATGACTCACCATACTAACACGGCTCGCCCCCATGCTCACCCATAGACCTTCTCAGCGACGTCTCTGAGCTGAGCCTCTCACTAACCTATCCCTTCCCCACAGGAAAAACAAGAACGCGAAGCAGAAACAGATCATACCCAAGGTAAACTTCATACATCATACATACATACGCCAGCTATGTGCACGCCTACATTAATGTCATTTGAAAAATAAATGTAATATACAATCCAAGAAATATAAATCTTGAGATATGAGATCACAAAATAATCTGATAGAAAATGTTCCATATACTGGGTCGGATCCCGCTTTGCCTCCAGAACAGCCTGAATTATTCAGGGAATGGATTCTACAACCTGGAAGCGTTCCACAGGGATGTTGGTCCATGCTGACACAATGGCGTCACGCAGTTTCTGCAGATTGCACGGCGGTACAGCACCGCCACCAGCCTGTACTGTTGACACCAGGTAGGATGGGTCCATGGACTCATCCTACTGCTTACGCCAACTCCTGACTCTGCCAACAGATGATGCAACAGGAACCGGAATTCGTCGGACCATGCACTGTTTTCCATTCATTTGTCCAGTGTTCGTGTGCCTTGTTTTTAGCTCATAGGAGTGGAACCCGGTGTGGTCGTCTGCTGCAATAGCCCATGCGTGACAAGGATTGACGAGTTGTACGTTCCGAGATGCCGTTCTGCACGCCACTGTTGTATTGCACCGTTATTTGACTGTTTGTGGCCCGCCTATTAACGTGCACGATTCTTGCCATTCTCCTTCGACCTCATCAACAAGCTGTTTTCACCCACAGGACTACCACTGACTGGATGTGTTTTGTTTGTCGCGCTAAGGTTGGGTGCTATCCTTATTTGTCCGTCTTTTGCCAGAATGCTAACAAAATTTGCACAAGTAATAGCGAATTTCCATGGAGGCTGCTAGCTAGATATGCTAACAAGCGCAAATGAGAATAAACTAATTGCAAAGACAGGCAATCCAGCTCATAAAATTATACATATATAGGTAGGAGCTACCAAATGTAATTTTTGTTGAGTTTGGACATAATACAAGTGAATGAGCTGCATTGTGCAAATGAACAAAGTTTTGACATGCTTGTCAGAAGGAAAACGGTACTGGCTCTGGAGTCGCATGTGTACACGCTGTGTCTGTGTGGAGTCGCTAGGGCAACGGGCCTGCCTGCTCTGCTCTGAGAAGATGGGGGAGGAGCAGACGTGTCAAGAACGGAGGACAAAAAACGCAAGGATATCAGAAGATGGCAGTGGCAGCTGAGGGCTTTGACTCAAGCACGGCAGAAAGCTAACACAATATGATGCCCCTTCACCTTATTAATTAAACCACTTACTTAGATAACAAGCAAGATAACTTAGGGGTCGCGTTAATGCAGAATTCTTAGTTTTTTTGCACAGGAAAATAGCTTGCTGCGTTTTGTAAACGGATCTAAAATGCTTATTATTGTAATTTCTGCTTGGCATCAGACTGATTTTGTGCTTGTGTGAATTCTCATCCGAGTGGAGAAGTGCAAAACGGGCATTCTATCAACAGACAGGGCTCTGACTCGGTGTAGCCATCCTACTTTTCTCTGGTAAAATGCAAGATTACCTTTAAGCAAAACATTAGGAAATGTGTCTGCTACATTATATAATAAACATAAAATATGATTGCCATGCATTGTTTTTGCAAAAAATAAATTGCTTTTTCATTAAGTTCTGCCAGCCAAATTGTGTTGCACTTCTAATGTAATGAAAATTAAGCTATTTTCTGCCGAATGTGTTTCACTAATGTACACTGAACAAAAATATAAATGCAACATGTAGTTTTGGTCCCATGTTTCATGAGCTGAAATAAAATATCCCAGAAATTTTCCATACGCACAAAAAGCATATTTCTCTCATGTTGTCCACAAATTTGTTTATATCCCTTATAGTGAATATTTCTCATTTGCCAAGATAATCCATCCACCTGACAGGTGTGGCATATCAAGACATGATCATTACACAGGTACACCTTGTGCTGGGGACAATAAAAGGCCACTCTAAAATGTGCAGTTTTGTGTSWCAACTGTTGACAGAGAATTTAATTTTCATTTCTCTACCATAAGCCCCCTCAACGTTGTTTTAGAGAATTTGGCAGTACAGCCAACCGGCCTCAACTACAGACCATGTGCATGGCGTTGTGTGGATGGTGGATGAGTGGATTGTTGATCTCAACGTTGTGAACAGAGTGCCCCATGGTGGGCTTATGATATGGGCAGGCATAAGCTACGTGACTGGCTCAACTGTTCTGGGAAACTACAGTAAGCTTAATATTGTAAACTAATCCGACCGATTTAATGAAGAACCCAATCTGCTTTATCTCCTAACGTATTGCACAAGTTGACTGCAGGTATTTACTTAAAAAGTAGCTACAAATATTAAAAAGTTATTGAAAAACTTCAAAGAAATATTCAATGGTATTGACAGTATTGCAAATACCCTGGAATACAGTATATATGGTGTACTTTGCCTACGTTGCATCATTCTCGGGAAACCCTAGATGTGTGAAAGCCCAGGAGGGTGGCCATTTCTGAGATACTGGATCCTGCGTGTCTGGCACCGACTATCATACAACACTCAAAGTTGCTTAGGTCACTTGTTTTGCCCATTTCTAACGTTCAATTGAACAGTAACTGAATGCTTGTCTGCCTGCTGTATATACCAAGCTATGGCCACTTGACTGTCTGTAGGAGCGATTAATTTTTGTGAACTTGGTGTACCTAATAAACTGGCCAGTGAGAGGGTCTTGTTCCTTCAAAATATTTAATTTAACTCCGAGTGTGTCAATGAGACTGTTGAGCTATCTGCAGACGTTTAGAACTCTGTGGTGTTGATGCTGTTCCTTAGAGCCTGCTGGACTCTCGCTCGCTGAAGTTCATTGTCGGTCGGACCATCCACGACCGCTCCACCAAGTCTCTGCATCACCTCAACAAGAAGAAGAAGACCCCCAGCATCAGCGCTCAGTTCCAGGTCAGCTGATCTCACCAGCAAATACTGCAGCCAGGCAGCCACTAACATACACCTGAAAATACATAGCCACACGTCACACAATGCAAACTTCATACAATGCAGATGCAGAACATGGGAAAATGTTTATTTGTTGAGGTAAGTCTTAATTGACATGAAATCTATTTTACATTGACAGACCTCTCTGACAAAGCTGCTGGAGAATCTGGGCAGAGCAGAGCCCTTCTTCGTCCGCTGTATTCGCTCCAACTCTGAGAAGGTAAAGTCACTTCACTAAAAACATGTTTTACCAGAGTTGGAGTTTTTTTTTTTTTTTTAATAAGTGTCCATCCACAATGATACGGTAGTTGACGATACGAAATACAGATTTTAAAAACCACGCTGTGGACAACTCATAGTTTTGTGACACTAAAAGCAGTTATAGTAAAACATGGTACAGTTCCATTAGGAGTCATCTATAACACATAAGCATCTATACATTATTGGTATCAGTTATTATACATTACGTTATCCGTACATAGGTATGCATAAATAAAGAACATTTAGGCTACTACTTACAACCAAGATGATGAAAATTATTGAGTTCGTTCCTCTAACGACGTGCTGTGTGTCTGTGTGTACAGAAGGAGATGTGTCTGAATGAGACCCTGGTGCTGCAGCAGCTGCGCTACACAGGCATGCTGGAGACGGTTCGCATCCGAAGGTCTGGCTATGGAGCCAAGTACACCTTCCAGGTACACTGTACATGTTCACTGACTCAGATAGCCAGCAGACACCGGGAAGGAAGCAATATCTGTTGTTGATTATTTACCAATAGCTAACCGTAACTTTGACATATATACTGAACAAAAGTATAAACGTAACATGTAAAGTGTTGGTCCCATACTCACAAAAGCTTATTTCTCTCACATTTTGGGCATATATTTGTTTACATCTGAGAATTTCTCCTTTGCAAAGATAATCCATCAACCTGACAGGTGTCTTGCATCAAGAAGCTGATTAAACAGCATGATCATTACACAGATGCACCTTGTCTTGGGGGTAATAAAAGAAACACTCTAAAAATGTGCAGTTTGTCTCACAACACAATAACACAGATGTCCCAAGTTTTGAGGGAGCGTGCAATTGGCATGCTGACTGCAGGAATGTCAACCAGAGCTGTTGCTACATAATTGAATGTTCATTTCTCTACCATAAGCCGCCTCCAACATTGTTTAGATAATTTGGTCCAACCGGCCTCACAACTGCAGACCATGTGTAACCATGCCAGCCCAGATCCTCCACATTCGGCTTCTTCACTTCCAGGATCGTCTGAGACCAGCCACCCGGACAGCTGATAAATTGTGGGTTTGCACAACCAAAAATTTCTGCACAAACTGTCAGAAACCGTCTCAGGGAAGCTAATCTGCTAATCTGCTGCTTACTCACCAGGTTCTTGACCTGACTACAGTTTGGTGTCGTAAGAAACTTCAGTGGGCAAATTCTCACCTTCAATGGCCATTGGCATGCTGTAGAAGTGTGCTCTTCACGGATGAATCTCGGTTTCAACTGTACCGGGCAGATGGCAGACAGTGTATGGCGTTGTGTGAACGGAGTGCCTCATGGTGGCATGGTATGGTCAGGCATAAGCTACGGAAAACAAACACAATGGCATTTGATCGAWGGCAATTTGAATGCACAGATATACCGTGACAAGATCCAGAGGCCTATTGTCGTACCATTCATCCGCCGCCATCACCTCATGTTTCAGCATGATAATGCACAGCCCCATGTCGCAAGGTTCTGTACACAATTACTGGAAGCTGAAAATGTCCCAGTTCTTCCATGGCCTGCATACTCACCAGACATGTCACCCCTTAAGCATGTTTGCTATGTTCTGGATCGACTTGTACGACAGTGTTCCAGTTCCCACCAAAATCCAGCGTCTTCGCACAGCCATTGAAGAGTGGGACAACATTCCACAGGCCACAATCAACAGCCTGATCAACTCTGAGAAATGTCATGCTGCATGAGGCAAATAAATGGTCACACCAGATACTGACTGGTTTTCTGATCCACGCCCATATATATATATTTTTTAAGGTGTCTGTGACCAACCGATGCAGATTTCTATTCCCAGTCATGTGAAATCCATAAATTAGGGCTTCATTTATTTCAATTGACTGATTTCCTTATATGAACTGTAACTCAGTAAAATCGTTGAAATTGTTACATGTTGTGTTTCTTTTTGTTCAGTATAAGAAGGAAAATATTTATTGGCCAATGTCTGTCTTAATGCAACCTACTATCATAAATTATTGTGAAATAGAAATTCATGACGGACACAAAAAAAGTACAAACATAATTGTCCACCACACGATTTTGTATACAGTACACTTCAATCACAGATAAAGGCAGTAGGTTACTTTATACAGAAATGATAGGAGGGAGTTTGGTTGGGGAGGATGGGTGGTTAACCTGAAGGTCTAGCAACCCAAACCCATGTGTGCGAATCACATGATAAAAAAAGTTGATATGCGCTAATCCCAACCCCTCCAATGGTTATGTCTGTGATCGTGTACATTGACGTGGCCAATTACCGTAACCTATAATTCCAAGACCCTAACATKAAATTGGAATTGATTATGAAGAAAATCGTGTACTGGACAAGAATGTGTTATGAAGAAAATTGTGGACATGAAAAATTACCTAAAGTCATGTGGCGGACCCCAATTTTTTTTGTGTGTCTGTTATGAATTTCAAATAAGTAGTTTGTCCATTTCACGAAAATCTGTGATTGTGTTGGTCAACGAACTAAATACCTCTCATAAATAGGAATTCATCGAGCAATTCCGAGTGCTGCTGCCCCAAAACGCCACACCCTCCAAGCCAGAGGACATCTCAGCCTTGTTCCAGAGGATGAATCTAGACCACACCACCTACCAGATAGGCAAAACCAAGGTTAGACAAGCGCTTCTTCTTTTTACTCAGAAACCTCACTTTCCTATGATAAGTTAAAGATATAGGCTATAGTGGTGTTACTTTCTAAACTATTAGCATAAGGAAAATGGACAGGTAGCCTATTTTCCCCAAAGAGAAATAATAAGATATACAGATTTCCGCTCATGTATCTCTTGTATCTCTTAAATTGCGATCCTCAGGTTTACCTGAAGGAACTAGAGCGTCAGCAGCTGCAGGACACGCTGCACAAGGACGTGATGCGGAAGATCATTTTCCTGCAGCGCTGGTTCAGGGCGCGCCTGGAGAGGAGGTGGTACTTGGAGATGAGACAGGCGGCCATCTTGATCCAGGTAAGCTGTGTGATATCCCTTCCTTTATGTGTTCCACCATAAAACTGTCTGTACAGAAAAGGCACAGATGTCAGTCAAAGATATTACTTTTCCCTGTATGGAATGCCTTGAAAACTATAATTTTCTGTGTCTATTTCTTACAAAGAAATACATATAAATTGTCCAATAGCCTTCCTATATGAGACAATCATATTTCTGCAGATAGGCTAATGTGTTCTTGCCCCTGTTCGTCCCTTCCAGCGTGCATGGCGTAGGCAACAAAAGGAGAGACGGTGTCAGGCAGCCACGCTGATTCAGGCCGTTTGGAGGGGCTCTAGACAGAGATCACAGTACCTCCGCAGGCAGACCAGCATCAAGAAGATACAGGCTCTGGCCAGAGGACACTCAGCACGGAGGAGGTACAGCACCAGGCCACACCACTGAAATACTTAATGTAGTATTTATAACATTTGAAATGCCTTGAGCTACTGGTAAACAGTGACTAAGTTATTATTAGCAACATCTCATGAATTTTGTTACTGGTGTTGCCAGAATCCCCACAGTTATTTGTTATAAATACTTAGAAAATTCTAAGATGCCTAACATTGTGGTATGGATGTTGAACCACCTCTGAATCATGTTGGACTTTACAGGTGCCATTCAATACGGGAGGACAGGAGGAAAAAGGAGGATGAGGAAGAGGAGGCCAGGAGGGAGGAAGCTGCAGCTAGGCTAGTGAGAGAGGCAGAGGAGGCAACCCGACTGGAAATGGATGCAGAGGAAGAGGCGTTCAGGAGAAAGAAAGAGGCAGAGTGGGAGGCCGCGGAGAGGAGGACGAGGGAGAATGAAGAGGAAAGGCTGAGGCAGGCAGAAAGCGTCAATGAGGAACCTGAGACAGAGGAGGAACCAGAGGCACTGGTGGCAGCTGAAAGGACTCTAGATGAGAGCCGACATTGGGACAAAGTGCCTGTCCAGGACAAGGAGGAGCAGAAGGAGGAAGTGGAAGATGGAGAAGCTGCAGCTAGTTCACCTTCTGAGAAGGTGGAAAAGGGGAATGCCTCTGCAGTCTCCCAGCCTGATAAGGGCAACAGTACACAGGCTGAGGCTGGGCCCCAGCTGGAGGAGGAAAGCCAGGCTGTGGAGGAACAGGAGCAAGCCCACTCCGAGGATCCCGAGGAGGAGGGGACCACAGAGGCAGCTGCCCCCCACTCACCAGAGAGACACAAGGGGGCTCAGGCGGCTGCGGAGGCTTCCCCCTCCACAGACCCCCAGTCGGGGCAGAAGAAGCTACGAGCTCCCCCCCTCCACAAGGTCACAGCCTCCAGGAGCCAGGAGAAGAGGGAGCTTCGGCGCCAGCGGGGCCTGGAGCACAGCCAYAGAGAGAGTAAGCGGGTCGCCTCGGCAGCCACCAAGGAGGAGCCAGCCCCTAAGGTCATAGATCAGGAGGCAGCCAGCCGAGCCGAGGGAAAGCCAAAAGGCCGGCCGGAGCGGACGGACAGCAAGGAGATGGACCAGTACACCTTTGTAGCCTGGAAGAAGGAAGACAAGGGGAAGAAGGAAGCCAAAGCCACCACCCCTGCTCCTATACGCCCCAGCACCTTACCCCTGAACCRCCCTGAGCTAATGGCTAACAGGAACGGCCATGAGGTCCTGGGTCCAGGCAATCTGATTCGCTACAGCCAACAGGACGCCATGAAGGAGAAGGCAGAGAAATGGAAGGAGAGGAAGATTGATGTACAACAACCAGAGAGTACCAGTCCTCCTGAGGCCCACAGCAAGGACAGGATAAAAAAATATTCACYGTACGACATTTCATATCCTTCTGATATCTACACTACACTTGCTTCAGGATGTCATTGTTTTTGCAACATGAGGAAGGACTGATGATTCCCCCAGTTATGAGCATGAATTTCCCTCATCTCTGTATCGTACTTTACTTTATTTCCAGGAGTGTTGGAAACTCGTCATCTTTTGATGCTATGTCCCCTGGATCGACTGGTGCTACGTCAAACAGAGAGGTAACATGCTTGTTGCTCTAGTATTATACCCACCATGTTGTATGCCTTGCCTTTTCTTATTAACTGTTTTTTTTWAATCAAATATGAGGGCAGCACATCAGATCTGAACAGGCTGAAGCTAGCCAATCACATCCTTCCTGCAAGGCATCTGAATGGAAGCTCAAAGTGTCGTTGTGCTTTTCTGGCTAGGTCAGATCACGTTACCGTAAACGTGCCAAACACAAACGTCGGCTAGCTCGTAGACGCTCGCCTTTTAAGAAAAGTACAGAAGTGGACTATTGGACCTGCTTCCCTTTGTCCCCTGTGGGCCCAAGCAGGCCCTTGCACTCAAAGTCCATGGATAAGGTATAATCACAAAGCCAGAGCACAGCTTGCCACCTCAGAGAAACTGAGCCCTGCAAGCCAAAGCAAACCTGGTGCATCCTCGCACACCTTTGGCTCTTTATCTCTGGACTCCATTTTCTGACCTTTTCTGCCATAGTGTTTAACCCCATCATCATACACTTTCTTAGATGTAACACAGAACATAATAAAGAGGCTTAGAWGTGTATACACTTCAGGGTTGATCAACTCCACAATGAAAACCTTTCTGGTCGACCGTCATGATTTAGCTGTTTCGGCAGAATTTGGGCAAGCCATGCGTGTCATAATGGGCTATTTCACCCAGCAGTTAATCTTCTTTTATCAAATGTCATGTCCAAGGCAGCAAAAGAAAAATACTTGTAACGTAGCTACCATTTTGCCAGGCTCTTACTGTAAGTGTGTTATTAGGCAATGACTTTCTTGTGGATTACTAACGCAACTCTCATTTTTCAATTTAATGATTAATTTGTTATTTAAATAACAAGTGGTCCTATATTATTTGTGGACTCAATAATTTGGCTTTCCCCAAATCCACCACAAAAAAAGGTCAATGTGCTGATGGGAATAAACATGGGTGTATTTTTCAGGTAATAAAATGAGAACGTCATCCATAATTTGTGTGTCAATGAGAAGTGGTGAACTTAAGGTAATTGTCGCCAAGATTGGGTGTTTCTGGAAGTTGGGTAGGTTTGTTACTCATGGAAATCTTTTGGAAGTTGTGTAGGTGGGGTTCTCATGGAAGTTTATTGGTTGCTATTTGGTTGGGGCCATTCTTGATTGCTGGAAATGTCATCTCTTTCCTATCACAACTGAAACAAATGATCTATCACCATTGAGTTTCTAACAAGGCCTTATCTTCTCAAACTGTGCTTTTGAACACCTGCTCAATGGGAAGGGAATTGTGTAGTTTGATTCCTCACATTGTTCTTATTTTTTCTCCCTGTATCGCCAGTCTCCTACAGAGGATGGGTCAAAGGGCAGCATGAAGAGGAGGTCCCATGACACATCAGGCCACCAGGACACTGTCCATACTCATCCTTCCACTCCAGAGAAGTACGCTGCTTCAGGGAAACTAATGGGAGATATTATACAGCAGGATGGGGAACAGAATAGTCCTGCCTTGATTCATGGCTGATTCCTTTTGGGTTGTGAAAAGAGACTGTGTTGGACCTAGAAATATTGGTTTTGTTTATTTGATGAGTCATAAGAGCTTTTGGCAGGTCACCGCATAAAATGGTTTGGGAATTAGTGGTGTAGATTAGAACCTTACTTGGCCAATATTATGGTTTGATGCCTTGGGTTTTGGATGTCAAATCGCATACTTATGTCCTAAAGGTCTTCCGGATAACCCCAATGCTTGTGTGATGGTGATGTATAGAGGCTAATATAGTAACCGTGGAGGAAAACACTTCAGCAGACGATTTCGTCCACCTAGGAGGTCTGAGTCAGATGGCCCATGGGAAAACACTCTTTCTTGTGTAATCAAACTGTCCAGCTCCATGTGGCTTGCTGCACAAACTAGACGTTCCCATATATAGCTATAGAGACAGTTTGTTATTGGATGGGATAAATTCCTTAACTTCATTTACTCTTTCATTAATTCACTTTTTTGAATGTGCTGTGCCATGACAAAGTTATCGGATTGGAAGATCGAATATTGCGCTTTGTTTTGATTTTGCTTTGGCTTGTTACCATGGTTCTCAGTGAGCAGAGTTGTAAACCCTGAAAATATGTGGTGCTGGACTGTACCGATGAGAAAATGTAGTACTGTAGTCTTACATACAAAAACCCTCACAGGTCTGCCTCTTGATATTCACACTTCATAAAGATTCAACATTCACATCTTACACATCTGTTCACTAAAACAAAGCATGTTCTATCCAATTCTCATGCATGGTGGCAGATGTGATCTATGTCTGAACAACAGGTACTCTTGTAATTGTCATACATGTTATTAGGATTAGATACATTACTCACCTGTGCCTATTTACTATAGTGCAGTATTGCGCCAAGAATTAGTCAAACCKATTAAAAACCATAATACATGTTAATAACCCATGTTAGACTTCCAGTGCATTTGCGTTGACTGAGTGTGGTGACAGTTTGATTGCTGTAGACCCTCAGGGTTCCTGAGGAAGATCCTGAAGAAACGWCCCCATAAGGAGCCTCAGACCCCTGACGATGTAGAACTGACCATGGCCCAGGCCCTGATCGAACGAGGAGAAGGTAAGAGGCACCTGGTCGCAGCCTTGAGGGACACCAAATATGTGGCRTGACCAGGAAAAACTCTGTCCAAGTAATGCAATAGGTTATACAATAAGGCTCACATTATTTGTGCTGATCTGGTCTGGAATTGGCAGTGGTCTTAATCATGTGAAGGTGCTGGAAAAGTGCAGTGATGTAGGTAGGGGCGATACAGGGTCAGCCACTTCCTGAACATGGGACCCAGAGAGAAAATCCAGGTGTTTGCTTTCAGGGTAAATAATGAGGCAAGTAGGATTAAGCTCTTATCAAAACAAAATAGTTTGGACCTTTCATGAATTTGGCTCTAGCCTCTTGCTATGGCAGTGGATGAGAGTTTGGCGTTTAAGAGGGGTAAAAAGTGATATTCTATTTACAGTGATATTAAAAACCCTGTAAAAAAACTAATTTGGAATGAAGTTAAAAGCTTTCATTTCATGGACAAAACAATATATATTTCATGAGCTGAAATAAAATATACCAGAAATGTTCCATATTCACAAAAATATTATTTCTCAAATGTTGTGGACAATTTTTTTTACCTCCTTGTTTGTGGGCATTTCTCCTTTGCCAAGATAATCCATCCACCTGACAGATGTGGCATATCAAGAAACTGATTAAACAGCATGATCATTACACAGGTGCACCTTGTGCTGGGGACAAAAGGTCACTAAAATGTGCAGTTTTGTCACACAACACAATGCCACATATGTCTCAAGTTTTGAGCGAGCGCGCAATTGACATGAAGTCTGTAGGAATGTCCACCAGAGCTGTTGTCAYAYAACTGAATGTTCCTTTATCTACCATAACCCGCCTCCAACATAGTTTTAGAGAATTTGGCTGTACTTCCAATTGGCCTCACAACCGGAGACCACGTATAACCACGCCAGCCCAGGACCTACACATCCGGCTTCTACACRTGCGTAATCGTCTGASACCAGCCACCCGGATAGCTGAGGAAACTGAGGAGTATTTCTGTCTGTAATAAAGCCCTTTTGTGGGTAAAAAACMTATTCTGATTGGCTGGGCCTGGCTCCCCAGCAGGTGGGCATATGCCCTCCCAGGCCCCCACCCATGGCTGTGCACCTGCCCAGTCATGCGGAATCCATAGATTAGGGCCTAATAAATTTCTTGACTGATTTCCTTATATGAACTGTACATTGGCTTGCGAAAGTATTCACCCCCCTTGGCATTTTTCCAATTTTGTTGCCTTACAACCTGGAATTCAAATTGATTTTTGGGGGGTTTGTATCATTTGATTTACACAACATACCTACTACTTTGAAGATGCAAAATACTTTTTTMTGTGAAACAAACAAGAAATAAAACAAAAAAACAAAAGTTGAGCGTGCATAACTATTCACCCACCCAAAGTCAATACTTTGTAGAGCCACCTTTTGCAGCAATTACAGCTGCAAGTCTCTTGGGGTATGTCTCTATAAGCTTGGCACATCTAGCCAATGGGATTTTTGGCTATTCTTCAAAGCAAAAATGCTCCTTCAAGTTGGATAGGTTCCGCTGGTGTACAGCAATCTTTAAGTCATACCACATATTCTCAATTGGATTGAGGTCTGGGCTTTGACTAGGCCATTCCAAGACATTAATATGTTTCCCCTTAAACCACTTGAGTCTTGCTTAAGCAGTATGCGTAAGGTCATTGTCCTACTGGAAGGTGAACCTCCYTCCCAGTCTCAAATCTCTGGAAGACTGAAACAGGTTTCCCTCAAGAATTTCCCTGTATTTAGCGTCCTCCTTAAATTCTGACCAGTTCCCCCGATGAAAAACATCCCCACAGCATGATGCTGCCACCACCATGCTTCATTGTGGGGATGATATTCTCGGGGTGATGAGAGGTGTTGGGTTTGCGGCAGACATAGCGTTTTCCTTGATGACCAAAAAGCAACATTTTAGTCTCATCTGACCAGAGTACCTTTTTCCATATGTTTGGGGAGTCTCTCACATGCCCCTTTTGGCGAACACCATATGTGTTCTGTCCACTCTTCTGTAAAGCCCAGCTCTGTGGAGTGTACGGCTTCGTGGTACTATGGACAGATACTCCAYTCTCCGCTGTGGAGCTTTGCAGCAGGGATCTCTTTGTTGCCTCTCTGATTAATGCCCTTCTTGCCTGGTCTGTGAGTTTTGGTGGGCGGCCCTCTCTTGGCAGGTTTGTTGTGGTGCTTAATAATAATGGATTTAATGGTGCTCCGTAGGATGTTCAAAGTTTTATAACTTTTTTTTATAACCCAACCCTGATCTACTTCTCCAACTTTGTCCCTGACCAGTTTGGAGAGCTCCTTGATCTTCATGGATAGGTGTGTATATATATATATACACCTGTTCTGAAAGGCTGAGATCATGTGACAGATCATATGACACTTAGATTGCACACAGGTGGACTGTGTTTAACTAATTATGTGACTTCTGAAGGTAATTGGTTGCACCAGATCTTATTTAGGGGCTTCATAGCAAAGGGGGTGAGTACATATGCTCGCACCACTTTTCCTTTTTTGATTTTTAAAAAATTTCTTTAAAAAGAATATTTTTCATGTCCATTACATGAAATCCAAATGAAAATCCATTTAAATTGCAGTTTGTAATGCAACAAAATAGGAAYAACACCAAGGGGGATGAATACTTTTGCAATGCACTGTAACTCATTGAAATTGTTGAAATTCTTACATGTTGCATTTATATTTTTGTTCATTATATATAAAATGRGCCCAGGTCCCAACAATCTACATTTTACAGTTTGTTAAACTTCCTAGTTTTAGAGCTTTGATGGCTGTCAGATTCTACAGCAAAGTTGGYTATCTTTATTCCAAGCACTGTTTGTTTTCAAATAATGTATTATGGTATTTGTACATATTGACAACACTGCTCTCTCTCTTCCACACAACACCGCCTCTCACACATCCCGCTCCCACCCAGACCCAGCTAGTGGAGGCCGGGCGGTGAGCCGGAACCCCACCATCAAGATCAGCCGGGCCACGCGGGTCTCAGAGCAGTGGAACGCTTCACTGGACCGGGAGATTACCAACGCCAACGAGCTCCGACACCTGGATGAGTTCCTGGGGAATCAGGTCGGACCGCTTGTCTGCTTCTTCATACAGCTAAAGCCTAACTGTTACGAGGGTTGTTCTGCGTGACACACCTTGTGTAGTTTCCAGGTGCATAGAGGCAAAAATACACTTATTGTATGCTCCGCAATATTTTCAATTGACCACGTGTTTAATCTCTCTGTCTGTAGGTGAATGACTTCCGCTCCAGGGGGAAGCAGTTGTCGGCAACCGAGCACATCTTCGTCACAGCCACCATGCAGTTCAGAGAGACCATCAAGGGAATGTACTCTCTCCCAGTATGTGGACACACACACTATGGATTATGAATGGGTGATGCTTTATGCATTTCTGACTCTCTTTCTCTCCCGTGGTGGACAGAAACCCCACATTGGCTACAACGGTCTGATGCGTGGCTACCAGAACAAGGTGATCAGCCTGGCCGGAGACAAGCAGAAGGGTGAGGTGCAGCTGGTGGTCAACCTCTTTCAGTCTGTCCTGGACGGCTTCATACGGGGAGAGATCAAGAAGGAGGAGGCAGAACCAGCAAAGGTGAACTTGCTTATTTTGTCATAGGGCTATTATCAAGGTTTTTTCTACATCAAAAAAAGGCTTGACTTAGGTGGTGGGTGTGATAGGGGGCGTGGCAATGGGCGCAGTCTGCCCGTCAGCGCGGCTGAACATTTTAAAGGCCACCATCTTGGCGGTGTAGGCAATTTCCTGCAATTCTTCACATTTTGCCATGGAGCGGAGAGAACATTTTGCCGTTTTAAAGCTAATTTCCTGCAATTCTATGCGTTTTGCTATGGCTAATGCTATGTTCTTTTGCTCAAATAGAAAAACAAAATCAAAACCATTAGTCATCAAAACCATTCAAGGCTTTTGTAGAACCAGTGCCCCGCTGTATGATAAACACAGCATTGATTGATATATGGATTAAATACATTGGGTATTGATGTTTGTCTGTATTTCAGCCTGATAAAACTCGGAAGAAGAGGCGCAAAAAATACAAGAGTGTAAGTACAAAGGATCAGCCCTAAAATCTTTCCACTCTGTTCTCAATATGTTACGAAACAGGTAACTGCCAAAATAAAGGAAACACCAACATAGTGTCTCAATAGGGCGTTGGGCTACCACGAGCCAGAACACCTTCAATGCACCTTGGCATAGATTCTACAAGTGTCTGGAACTATATTGGAGGGTTGCGACACCATTCTTCCACATAAAATGTGGTGTTTTGTTGATGGGAAAACCCTGTCTCAGTTACCGCTTCAGAATCTCCCATAAGTGTTAAATTGCGTTGAGATCTGGTGACTGAGACGGCCATGGCATATGGGTTACATTGTTTTCATGCTCATCAAACCATTCAGTGACCATTCGGGCCCCGTGGATGGGGGCATTGCCATTGTAGCCAAAATAATGGCCTGCCCAGCATTTTTATACATGACCCTATGCATGATGTGATGTTAATTGCTTAATTAACTCAGGAACCACACCTGTGTGGAAGCAACTGTTAATTTAAGTGTTTCCATTATTTTGGCAGGTATTCAATGAAATMACTCTCTAAAGATTTATATCAATGGTCCTGTGGTTATGGTTTAGATGGAGAACCCTTTGGACCATGTGTTCAGCACGTACCAGGTTAACATCATGCAGTCCTGTGACCAGTGCAGCTCCTATATCTGGGGCATGGAGAAAGCCTGCATGTGTAGCTGTGAGTACCACACACACTCCAAATGATTGATGTGAATGTTGAGAATAGTTTTTACATTCTTCTGAGCRCCACCGTGAACACAAATGCTACGTTAATATTTGTATTCCTCCAGATTGCAAGATGGTGTGCCACAAGAAGTGCCTCTGCAAAATTGTCACAGACTGCTCCACGTTTTGTGTCAAAAAGGTAAACTTTTTAGCCTCATTCTTGGACAATGATTTAGGTTGGCTGATGTCAAGTCAGGATTGGTCCCTATGTTACTTCTATGTGACTAACCTGCCACTTACGGTTGACGTCTGTATGCAGAGTGATGAGGAGTCTGGAGGCCTGCACTTTGGGGTGCGAGTCTGTCACCTGACCAGCGACAAGAACACTGTTCCCATGGTGCTGGAGATCATGCTGGAGCACGTGGAGATGAACGGCCTGTACACYGAGGGGATCTACCGCAAGTCTGGCTCTGCCAACCGCATGAAGGAGCTCCACCAGCTAATGGAGACTGGTAAGGACCAGCCATAGCATAAACAGTATAGCAGCGCTTTCAGAGGGCTACAAAGATATTGAAGGATAACACTTGAAGGGTTCTACCTAAGATGTACTTAACATGTAACGCCTGCACAAGCACCAGAGTATTTGTTTTATTTCATAATGCCTAAAGATCTTATGTATGACTTAAGTATGGCTCTTCATGTTCCCATTCCATGACTTGTGTAATGGTTGATGTGTGGCAGACCCCCARGCTGTGTGCCTGGAGGACTACCCCATCCACACAGTGACAGGGCTGGTCAAACAGTGGCTGAGGGAGCTGCCTGACCCTCTCATGACCTTCATTCATTACAATGACTTCCTTCGGGCCGTAGGTAAGTCCTGTTATAACACTAGGTTTAGACAAAACTCTGCCCCACTARAGACCGTGGCTCTTCTCCAGGATTGAGAGAGATGGCTACTCTTCTTTTCATTTTGTAATATAATTTACGTCCCCAACAGCCTTTGTATATTCTAATATTGTCGAGTGTCATTGCGTTACATTTGTTTTTGATCCAAAATGTTGGTATTTTTCTCCTCTCCAGAACATCCTGAAAAGCAAGAACAGCTACATGCCATCTACAAAGTGTTGGAACAACTCCCCACCGCATGCTTCAACACCRTGGAAAGGCTCGTCTTCCATCTAGTCAGGTGCGATACTCATGGCCGGGGCTCTCGATTGGTTGAATAAAGGATTAATGACAAAATACACCATGCTCAGTGTATGTTGCTGGACGAATACAATTTGAAAGTGCACATTTTTCCCCTCAAACATGAGTAATGTTTATTTCCTCTCCCAGAGTGTCTAAGGAGGAGTCTCATAACCGCATGTCTCCCAACTCCCTGGCCATCGTGTTTGCKCCCTGCATCCTCCGCTGTCCAGACAGCGCCGACCCACTCATGAGCATGAGGGACGTGGCCAAGACCACCACGTAAGTCTCTCTCTCTYATCACTGCATAGACCAGAACCACTGTTACTTTATATATCTGGAACAAATGTTTAAATCAATTAAAATGACACATTAAGCATCTCCAATCCAAAATTAAATCTAGAATAGGCTTCCTATTTCGCAACAAAGCATCCTTCACTCATGCTGCCAAACATACCCTCGTGAAACTGACCATCCTACTGATCCTTGACTCCGGCGATGTCATTTACAAAATAGCCTCCAACACTCTACTCAGCAAATTGGATGCAGTCTATCACAGTGCCATCCGTTTTGTCACCAAAGCCCCATATACTACCCACCACTGTGACCTGTATGCTCTCGTTGGCTGGCCCTCGCTTCATATTCGTTGCCAAACCCACTGGCTCCAGGTCATCTATAAGTCTTTGCTAGGTAAAGCCCCGCCTTATCTCAGGTCACTGGTCACCATAGCAGCACCCACCCGTAGCACGCGCTCCAGCAGGTATATTTCACTGGTCACCCCCAAAACCACTTCCTCCTTCAACCGCCTTTCCTTCCAATTCTCTGCWGCCAATGACTGGAACAAACTGCAAAAATCACTGAAGCTGGAGACTCATATCTCCCTCACTAGCTTTAAGCACAAGCTGTCAGAGCAGCTCACAGATAACTGCACCTGTACATAGCCCATCTGTAAATAGCCCATCCAACTACCTCATCCCCATACTGTTGTTTATTTTTGCTCCTTTGCACCGCAGTATCTCTACTTGCACACTCATCTTCTGCACATCTWTCACTCCAGTGTTTAATTGCTATATTGTAATTATTTTGCCACTATGGCCTATTTATTGCCTTACCTCCCTTATCCTACCTCATTTGCACACACTGTATATATACTTTTCCTATTGTATTATTGACTGTATGTTTGTTTATTCCATGTGTAACTCTGTTGTTGTTTGTCGCACTACTTTGCTTTATCTTGGCCAGGTCGCAGTTGTAAATGAGAACTTGTTCTCAACTAGCCTACCTGGTTAAATAAAGGGGAAAGAAAAAAAGGGGAAAGAAATACAATAAGATAAATGGTCCATTTAGAATGAATTTGATTGATCTCAACCCTAGTCTTTGCTGTTATCAAGTGATTATTTTGTTCAGGCAACTAGGTAGGACACTCACTCTATGGAAAACAATTCAGTGCCTTTAACACAATAGAATTGGATGACTAACATGTAATGTATGTGTCCCAGGTGTGTGGAGATGCTGATCAACGAGCAGATCCGAAGCTACAACGAGAAGATGGAAGAGATTGAACAGCTGGAGTATGCTGAGGCTCTGGCCGTCAACCAGCTCAAACTCAAGAGGCAGAACACGGTACGCACAATGCTACGTGCCTTGGTCTGTCTGAACAATACCCAGGGTTGGGGTCAATCCCATGTCAATTCAGGAAGTCAACTGACATTTCAATTTCCATTTGTTTTTCTCAGTGCCTCTCTGTGAGAAACATCTGGAATTGGAATTTCAGTTTACTTCCTGAGTTGAAATGGATTGACCGTGACACTTACCAGGTCCGTAGACTCACTAGGCAAACCGACCATAGTCACGGACTTGATGTACTGTTGGGCAGTGTTCTACTCTCTATTGTCCCATGTCCACCATGGGTTACTGCTCATTGTTTTGTGGTTCTCCCTTTCTTCAGCTGCACTGGCATTTGCCCCTCAGGTTTTCTGCTCCGTACAAAGGAGTGGTGGTACGTATCCACTTAGCTCCAGTTCTCCTGGTAGCTAGATGCAGTTTGCCATGTCCACCCGTCTGTGCATGACGTGTAGTAGTAGATGACCCCCCCCCCCCTTCCCCTCCTTTTCATACTAACTGGTAGTATACAATATTGCAGTGGTCACCCAACTATGGTTTCGGAGAACTACAGGGCATGCAGGCTTTTGTTCCAGCCCAGCGTTAACACACCTAAGTRAACGAATGGTGGACCCGAGTAAAGACCAGGATCAGTAGAGTTGTTAGTGGTGCGCTGTAACAAAAGCCTGCGTACCTTACCCGCTCTTAGTAGCTCTCCGGGGACTTGTTAAACCCCTGTAATACTGCATATTTCTTTCAGTCCCCAGCGTCTGTGATGGGAAGGTTCTTCAGGGTGATGGTGTTGGGTTGGTGTTGTTGGTCTTTTCTACATAGGGTTTTGCATATGGTTTTACTTTTGTATGGTTGACTAGTATTTAGTGACATTTAACTCTTGATCATAACTCACTTGTGCTTTGTGGAACATACATGATTCCACACAGCACAACTTTGGGTTTAGAGGGATGGTTTGTGGATTCTTCCTGTTAACCGGTACCAAGCATTGGAACTCAGGGAAATGGGGAATGCTTGACATGGGAATGACTTGTCTGTCTTGATTTACTTTTTTTTTTTCTGGTGTAAAATAATCTTGTATCATATGACATGACTTCTGCTTAGATTTGCAGTCTSAAGCTGCGTTCAATAGTGCATCAAACCCTTCCCATCCGATACTGACGTTTTCCTACATGTTGTGTGGTTGAATAACATAGTGCCTGTTTCTCCCTACTGATCGTGACACAACCACCTGCCTGCCTTAGGGTGTCATGGTTCCCTGGTACCTTATGCAACACTATGCATGATTACTTAACACAGGCACCCCACCACCACCACCATTCCCCTCCATTCATTCATCCTCTTAACCGGTGTGGTGTAGACTTGCCATTGCGATAGCCCAATCGTTGAGGTGTTCTGAGTAACTGTYTGTTCTCTCCCAGGTGCATGAGAAAGAGTGCTCTGACCTGACGGTGGTCCCTGGGAACGATGTGCCGCTGGACTCCGATACGGAGGCTGAGAAGAACCTGATGGCGCGCATCAAGTCCATCAAACAGGAGAAGTAAGAACCGAGCAGAGCCTCTGAGTCACGCCTAGATTCACCACTGGATTCAGCACATTTTAATACTGTGATTTATACACTGGTTATATTTATATCCAATGGTTATATCTGATTGTTATAGTTTTGGGTTGCGGAGATCCACCAACCCTTGGTTACTTTTTTGACCCCTCTGTTCTCTCTCTCCCTTCCCCCTATTTTCCAGGGAGGAACTAGCCTACAGACTGCCAGAGCTGGAGCAGCCTGGTTCAGACCAGGAGAACCTGGATTCTGAGGCGTCGGTGAGCTCTGAGAGCCTGCTGGACGAGCGCTGCCTCAACTCTGAGCCCGAAGGTCAGTGTTAAAGGTACCGTCTCACCCCCCCTTTCCTACCTATTCACACCTGTGAGTTTCTCATCGGCCTACCCGGCCCRGTCTGTCCATGTTGTCTCTGATGCAGGTCTGGACAAGCTGGTGGTGGTGCATTTAAAGAGGGTGGCAGAGGTCTGCTCTCTAGCAGGTTGGAGGCTCCCAGTTTCACAAGCAACGTTTTGTGTGTTTGCATGAGTGTCTGTGTGGCACGCAGAAATATTGACCGAACTAACATGGTGTTTATTTGTGGTGATATTGAGCCCTTTCAGGATGGCTGTTACTCTCGAACTCTGAGTGGATAATGCTGTTTTTTCCCCTCCTAACACTTACTTTCTCATCCTCGTTCTCTCCTGCTGAATTAGGCCAAGCTGACCTGGCCCAGAGASCTAAGGCCCCAGGGGGCGTTCCTCTCTCTGCAACCTAGTCTKCTCTGGCTACAACGCCATCGCCCCATCATCCCCGGCACGGTAAAGCTGCCGCCGGGCATCCCCTCGCAGCCCCCCGCTGCAGGCCCTCAACCCCTCCTGCCAGCCATGGCTTCAGCCTGATCAAGAGGCGGAAGCAGCCCACCCGACGCAAAGACGGCACCCAGTCCCTGTACATCAGTCCAGACAAAGACCTGTTCCCCTCTCCCATCTCCTCCCTCTCTAGCGCCACCCCACAAAGTCTCCAGACCACCAGCAAGGCCCTCAGACGCTTCTCAGACCCCGACATCCCCTATAGTGACCCGGCCTGACACAGACAGGAGGCAGAATAGAACTCGATACAGAACTGGATATCTATGGTGGGCCCCCCTCAGTCAGGAGCGGCTTGGAGGATACAGTATGGAGTCTGTTATTGTCGCTGTTGCCATGGACACGGATCATGGATGTGTGTTTATATACTTGTGACTTATGCCTGATAATAACAGGATGTGTCACCAAGCACTTTTTCTACACTTAATATATTGTTGTAGTTTTTTTAAGAGACAAATTAAATCAAGTTTGCGCGGCCGCATGGACTCTATGGACAAATGTTTTCTTTTTTAAATACTTAGTTTTCATGAGGAAAAACTGCAGTTTATTGCACATTTTCCATTCCAAGGTCTCCTTATGAGAAGACCCAAACAGTTTGCTCAATGTAAAGTCAATAGTGCCTTGATTTGCACATTGTCAGTGTACAAATTCTTTGGTAATTTCTACTTTTAATATTCGATGAGGGGGGGGGGGTGTATCTTTGTATGATACTCTTGTGCTGATTCAAAGAAATTGTACCAACTCAAGACATGCTCGAACGAGGACCAAAACACTTGTGATCAAGTTATGGTGCCTTGAACAGCCTTCTCGTTGGAAATGGATTAACGCCACGTTCTTCCCTCTCCCACCATTTCCTCCCTGTATAGGAACTGCTTTCACTTGTCAAKGGGAAAATGGGAGCAGCACTAGCCACTTTCCTCCTGGATGAAAACCGCTAACCCTTGTCAAGGTCTGCATGCTATGTCTTATAAATGGACCTTTTTTAGATTCTACTTTCTGTAATGTTTCTGCAGCTACATACATATGGCTTCAGTCAACTGTACTGTACCTGCCACTATGTCAATCGGCGGGTCAGGATCACTATCGACTACAGAGGACCCCCTCTTCAAAAGTTGTTTGACATGTAATACTAATGAGTGATTCCTCATGGAACCAGACAAAAATACCATGATTTGGGGGGTTTTCARGAAATGTAATCTATGGAATAGTCCTTTGGAGGAAGGATTGTCATATATTTGACATTTTGTATCTTAAAGCATAATTGAGAAATAATGAATCAAAMTTGGCATATGTATGTCATTTTGGACCTCACCTAGGCCTCCTTTTAAGGCTCCATGATGTTTCATCTGTAGATGCGAAAGCAAAGATTGGTGTCATATGAAAGCTTTACCTCTTGCTCTGTAATATGAGTAGTATTTTAATTTCAATAAAAAAATTAAAAAAATACATTAATTGATAAATATTGACAAATATAAATTCAATATTGAACATTTAGATTTTGATTTGGCCTATTTTTCAATATATTGTTGAACATAATATACTTCAAAGTTCAAGAGTGGGATCTCTGCTAGTTTAAGTTAGGGCCCATTTTTATCCAGAGAAATTGGCGTAGTAGGCATTGTAGCCAATCACAGCCCTCCTTTTACTTATATCATTGCACACCCTGAAAATCACCAGCAGGAATCCATTTTCACATTCACTCTAATGGTAATGGTAATGCTTACAAATTGGATCATCACTCTAAAAGTAGCAGGCACCCCAGTCTGGAACTTTGATATGCCCGCAGAGTATATTATGTTCAACAATATATGTATCGATAGCAATTATTCTAATCTATCATTGCATAATAATCACCGCTCTATCGGACATAACATCTGAAACATCGCATTTAAAACAAAATTCTTGTTCGTACACAATTCTTTTTTTTCTTTTTACATTTGAGCTATTGCTCTGGGTAGGAAATAGTCAATGCGTTAGCACAGAACGATAGCCTAGCTCCTTCTGCATCGCTAGAGCTATTGCTTGAGCTAATAGACGCTTGAGGGACCTGTAATATGAGTCTAATGCATTATCAAATGGCTCTTTCTAGTGTGTAGAGGAGAACCAACCCAATCGACCAAGCCATTATTAACGTGTCCAAAATGTGAACCTGAACTGATCATTTGGGTACCTGTTTGGGGTTATTAGTAGGACCCCAGAGCAAAGCGTTAAAGCTTCATATGACACTAATTGTTGTTTTGTAGCATCTACAGATTCAACATTATGGAGTGAGGACAAAATGTCAGAAATATGCCAGTAATACTTCCTCCAATGGATTACATTTTGTGAGGGGGGGGGTGTCTGGGTTTCGTGAGGAATCACTCTGTCCTTCTGACTGCTGTTTGATGTTGTGTGCCTGTGTACTGAGAATYCCAATTGGGAATGTCTGGGATTGAATGGTGTGAATTGAATGATGTGAGCTGTAATGAATATTAACAGGACAATACAGRACATGCTTGTATCCCGTGCTGTGGTCTTTAATTTTTGGGACTTACCATTGATTCACCACTAGGCAGAGACAAAGTAAGAGACCAGTGTAGTGAATCTGGATGTTCATTATTGAGAGGTCAACCCATGTAGTGAAGCAGCTAATGATATAAACATCCAACACAAGTGACTCAAAAACAAAGGTGCTGTATGGTCTTCCCGATTTTTATACCAGTGTATGTACGGAATCCTACTGGTGATGTTGCCCAGATTAATCTTTCTAAACTAAAAGCAGAATCTTGTATCACAAGACCTTGTGGCACATTTTTGTTTTTGTCTGTCCTTACAGTATGAGGAAGTTATCAAAGTGAACTGAGGTAACAACCAGGCTTAAGATGACAACAGGGACTGTTAATCATTTACTAATCATTTACGCCAACGATAAAGGCTTGCACTCCCTTTTCCCTGTATTGCGCTGTCTATAGTTTCCACAACGCCAGCCACAGCAAAGTTTGATACTAGCGTACGTGAGATTTCATAACTTTTATAAAACCATGACCAGCAAGAGAATGCTGTTTTTATGAGTACGTTTTTATTCAACACTATTACAAAACAACACGCTTCTCCCTACTTTCACTCCCGCTGCAATGAATGAATAGCCAAGTGTATCGATAGCCCTGCATTTTATTATTAGCAGCTTGTTTATTTTAATATCATGGAATATTTCACAATCTCTGGTCATAGGAACAACATTTGTGCATGAGGCAGATGTGGAAGCGGTGCGACTTCAGTTAGAAGAGGTGTCCACTCTGGAGGGAAGGAGAGAGACGGACCCTCTGGAGGAAAGGAAGGAGAGAGGCGGACCTTCTGCTGCTCTCTCCCTCCACTGAGACTAATGCCGTGTTCAAAACAGATCTCAGACTTCCAACTTCCGTGCGTTCTAGACAACTGGGAACTGAAAAAAAACGAGATCTGACTGGGAAGAATTAGTTTTGAACGATCATCCAACTCGGAATTCAAAGTTCGTAACTCGGGCATCTTTCTAGAGATCCAACTTTCCGACCTGAAGATCACTGACGTCATTTGACGTAGTTTTTATTTTAGAGTTCACTTTTGTCTTGAAAGCACCATGACCATCAGATGCAGTTACTATCAGTCCAGTGAAATAAAAAAACGAATAATTTCAATTTATGCTCAGCTGTGCCTCAAGTGCTACACCAACTGACTTATTTTGTTATCAAAGCTCGTTTTGAAATATACGTCTGAGAAGAACAATATTGGCATGCCAGGCATGTATTAGGCCTACTGCACAAACATTCCTACAGAACTGTTTTTATTAATGTTACATTTAAGTCATGTTTTTTTTTTTTAAAGTGGTAGATCTTGGCTTGCTTTTTGACTCAAAGGTTGGTGATCACTGTTGTAAGAAGTACCAACTGCTATTAGGCTTCGGACATAGAGAAAATGTACTAACACATGGACAAGATCTGACAAGGCCCCAAAAAATATGCATTTAATACAATTGCACATGTATTCACGCACATGTTGAGGGTGCTTTGATTTGTACCTATAGTCTCATCTGATGCAGCAAAGGAACAGACTTGGGAGTGACAGTGGTGGGGCAGCATTGTGCCACAGGACATTACCACTAAAACAGTTCACAGTTCAAATTAAAACATTTGGGCGGAGCACATCTGAAAAGGAGGGTGTCAAAGCATTGTTTCTTAAAAACAGCTCAACTTCTACACTTAGACCATACAGCAGTGTGACAGTATTTATCTGAAAGGTATCCACCCTGGCAGGCATTTTGAACCTTAACAAACCCATTCATGCGTTTCACCAAATAGTGAGCCAGGGAACCACTGTCCATATGTGACAGAAAGCACTGTGTWTTTGACCCACAAACCTAGAGGGGGGGGTACATCAAACAGCCCTACTGTAGAAGCGTGAGGATTATGGCTATCAAATCAATGTTTGAATACTTAATTGAGGACAGATTTTACAAGGGTCTTTTAGTTGTAAAATCATATGCAGTAGTATTGAGAAATGTACAAATCAGGTGTCATAGAAGTACACTATGGCTATAAGATTCTCCATGTGCTGAGTCTGCATAAGTTTACAGGTGGCACTAGAGCAGGGCTCTCCAACCCTGGTCCTGGAGAGCTACCTTACTGTGGGGTTTGTTGTAACCAACCCTGGTCCTGGAGAGCTACCTTATTGTGGGTTTTTGTTGTAACCAACCCTGGTCCTGGAGAGCTACCTTACTGTGGGATTTTGTTGTAACCAACCCTGGTCCTGGAGTGCTACCTTACTGTGGGATTTTGTTGTAACCAACCCTGGTCCTGGAGAGCTACCTTACTGTGGGTTTTTGTTGTAACCAACCCTGGTCCTGCTGTGGCTAACGCTAGACCCGGATGTTGCGTAACTGCCAAAACATAAGGTTGTTTTACTCCATTGTTTATATTAAGACAAAGTTTCCGGCTAGGCCACATTCTACAGTATGTTTCAGGAAGTGAAAGGCAAAGGTTAATGTACTGCAAACTGATTTTATTGAGTTTGGTAATGGTCAAACAAAGCACATTCATTAAGTAGCAGGCAGATATGATATGTGATAGATTACACCGTCAGATGAGAGAGCTCCAATGTGGGGTTGGTTCTCCTCAGATAGAAAACCCTGATGTCACTGTGTTTTGATCGGAGAACAAGCCCGTTACAGTGAACTCTGGGTTGAGTTCAGCAACACCACATAGCTCAAAGAATAATCCTACCACAGCACTAGTTTGTCATTCCATTAAAAATGTAAAAGTGCTTGGCAAGGACAAGTTGGCACTCCCTCACTGGCCAACTTTAAGACAAACTCTGGGGGGCAAAGCTTCCCCACTCTCCCTTTACTAGGCATACATTTGATAGAGCCAGACAAAGTTATATTTAATCAAAACTGCTATCCAGACATTTCCAGAGCAAGACCTTATGGTTCATTAGTTCTCAAGTTTCTTTCTGCTTCATTTAGTTAACATAAGTGTTTTGCCTTACACTAGTGTCCCGGATACCAGTTTTGATTGAATAAGAACCTCATTCACAATGCCCCGTCAACACCCTCCAAACAAAATATAACGTAKAAAAATAATGCAAAAGCAGCCAAATGGATTAAAAAGTCCTTGGAAGTGCTCCTGATAAAATCAGCATCCAAAGAATCAATTAAATAATTTAAGGCGTAATGTTTAAAGAGCAGGTCGTTCCCTGATGATTTCATCATTGTTTGTGTGCGTTGTSCTAAAGCGCCGCTCTCTTCTTGTACGCGGCTATAAACACCGGGTACTCCTGCCTCCACTCCGTCCCGCTGACGACAGACCACCTCTGGTCATGGGACGTCCTGAAGATATTACTTCTTTGGATGCTGCTCAAAAAAAGAAGAATAAATCAACAGATGGAAACAACTGTGTGGTCAGGATATTCAGTACATCTGCTACAGATGTGTGGGGCAAAATATTCCAGGGATAATTATCACTTCTTGACCAGGACCCATTTGTCTGGACTTGGCAGAGATACTGTACCGTACTTCGCGCTGGGCAGAAATCTGGTTCTTGGTGTTATGCGAGCTGAATTTAGAGACCTGTTTTTAGGGAGTGTGCTGTAGTGTACTTACAGCAGCGTTCAGGGCTTGTTCCAGGTCATCGATGATGTCCTGCTCGTCCTCCAGCCCCACGGACAGACGGACCATRGTGTCACTGATCCCCAGGTCGGCCCTATCACTCTCAGGAACAGACGCATGGGTCATTATCGCCCTGAGAGAGAGGGAACGAAGAGGGTAATAAATAGCTCAATATTCAAAGACAACCCATGTCTTAAAAGTACAAAAAAAAGCTTATTTCTGATAAAGGACAAGTTATGCAGGGGTGTGTATAACGTTGTCCCTCAATTAGCAGAGTATCTTGAAAATAGACATTTTATCATGACACTATTGAACAGGTATGATCAGAGGCCGTCTGCGCTCTTAAAAAGGTCCTTACTACTGAAAAGTGTGTGTTCCAGGTGCATAGGAGTCAAAATAAGAGTACTGGAAGAGACCCGCACACTGTCAAAGGGAATAGATCCAAAACTGAGGCTTGAATGCCAAATGTACGTAATTTAGGAGATGCTCTTATCCGGAGCGACTTAGTGCATTCATCTTAAGATAGCCAGGTGGGACAACCACATAACACAGGCATAGAAAGTACATTATTCATCAATATCGTAGCTATCAGTAGAGAGAGCTAGAAGGGGGATTATTTAAGATACTTTTTGATGAGGTGGGGTTTGATGTTTTCAGAAGATGGGTAAGGACTCTGCTGTCCTAGCTTCAGGGGGAGGGGGCTGGTTCCACCATTGGGGTGTCAGGACAGAGAAGAGCTTGGACTGGGCTGAGCGGGAGGGCCAAAAGYCCAGAACAGAGTGCTCTGGTTTGAGGTGTAGGGTTTGAGCATAGCCTGAAGATAGGGAGGTGCAGTTCCGTAGGTAAAGCACCATGGTCTTGTAGTAGATGCGAGGTTTCAACTAGAAGCCAGTGGAGTGTGCAGAGGAGCATGAGAGAACTTGGGAAGGTTTAAAACCAGGTGGACTGCAGCATTCTGGATAAGATGCAGGGGTGTGATTGCACAAGCGGGAAGCCCAGCCAACAGCGAGTTGCAGTAGTCCAGACTGAATAGGACAAGTGCCTAAATTAGGACCTGCGGCGCTTCCTGTGTGCGGGAGGGCCGTACTCTACGGATGTTGTAGAGCAGGTATTTCCCCCCCCCCCCAAAAAAAAAAATCACATTTACCGCTACTCACGGGAAACCTTCAAACATTTAGAAACAAAACATGACATGGGAGTTTGAGCGAGAATAAAGACGACTTGAGTAGTAAGACGTATAAACGCAACAGACACCATTAATAAGAAGGGGCTAGAAGAGTCTTAGCTTCCCGAGTGGCTAGGACAGGCAAGCCCCATACTATTGTGGATTACTTAATTATTCCTGCTACCGTGGATAAGGCTGGGACAATGCTGGAGGAAAAGGCCAAAAAAAACTATACAGACAATGCCTCCAAACAACACTTGTTTCACAACGCATCAGTGACATAGCAGGAGATGTTTGAATCAATTACTGCTTCGCATACAAGCCAGTGAATTAAATGCGTTGAGTCAACAAGAAGTGGCGGGCCTGGCACAACTCCTGGTATATGTCCGTTACGTTTATGGAGGGGGGGTCAATTAAGGAAGAGATCCGCTTCTGGAAACCAGGACAACATGAGAGGATATGTTTAAAAGTACTGGACAGCTTTGTGACATCAAATGGACTTTGGTGGTCAAGATGTGTTGGTATCTCTACTGATGGCGCAAAAGCCATGACAGGGAGACATAGTGACGTGGTAACGCACGTGCAAGCAGTTGCTCCCGACGCCACTTGGGTACACTGCAGCATCCACCGAGAGGCTCTTGCTACCAAGGAAATGCCTGACAGCTTGAAAGATGTTTTGGACACTACAGTGAAAATGGTTAACTTTGTTAAAGCAAGGCCCCTGAACTCTCGTGTATTTTCTGCACTTTGCAATGATATGTGCAGCGACCATGTAACGATTTTACAACATACAGAAGAAGTGCGCTGGTTATCAAGGGGCAAAGTATTGACATGTTTTTTTAAAATTGAGAGATGAGCTTAAAGTTCCTCACTGACCATCATTTTCACTTGTCTGAACGCTTGCATGATGAGTATCTCACATGACTGGCCTATCTGGGTGATCTGAATCTAGGATTACAGGGACTCTCCGCAACTATATTCATTGTGCGGGACAAAAAGAGGCTATGATTAAGAAGTTGGAGCTCTTCTGTCTGCATTAACAAGGACAACACACAGGTTTTCCATCATTGTATGATTTTTTTTGTGTGCAAATGAACTCAAGCTTACGGACAATGTCAAATGTGATATAGCGAAGCACCTGAGTGAGTTGGGTGCCCAATTACTTTCCCGAAACGGACGACACAACTGGATTCGTTATCCCTTTCATGCCCTGCCTCCAGTCCATTTACCGATATCTGAACAAGAGCAACAATTGTAACAAGCGGTTCTGTAAAAATTTAATATAAATTAGAAACCACTGCCAGATTTCTGGATTGGGCTGCGATCGCGCTGTTAAGACACGGATGCCCTTTGCAACCACGTACCTAATGTGAGTGGATTCTCGGTCCTCGCTAGCATGAACTAAATACAGGCACAGACTGCGTGTGAAAAATGACTTAAGACGGACTCTCTCCAACCCAAAATTGCAGAGTTATGTGCATCCTTTCAAGCACACCCTCCTCATTAACCTGTGGTGAGTTATTCACAAATTTCAATTTACAAATACGGTTTAATATGTAAGATGGCTAAATAATGAGCAAAATAATTGATTATATTATTATTTGTGCCCTGGTCCTATAAGAGCTCTTTGTCACTTCCCACGAGCCAGGTTGTGACAAACTCACACTCATTCTTATGTTTTAATACATGTATAGTGTGTGTGGCTGGCTTACAACATTTGAGAGTGCGCTGACCCTGGTGCTAGAGGGGGTACGCAGCTGGAGGTTGAATGTTTGAAGGAGTACGGGACTATAAAAAAAAAGTTTGGGAACCACTGTTGATAGAGCAGGTCACTGCTTTGATGTTTGCAGAGAACAACAGGGTGTCGTCCATGGTCACGCCAAGGTTCTTTGCACTCTGGGAGGCCGACACTGGAGTTGTCAACTGTGATGGAGAGGTCTTTGAGCGGGCAGGCCTTCCCCGGGAAAAAGAGCAGTTCTGTCTTGTTGAGGTGGTGGGCCTACATCAAAGTTGAGATATCTGCCAGGCATACAGAGATGAGTCTTGTCACCTGGGTGTCAGAAGGGGGGGAGGGAAAAAGTAGTTGAGTGTCATCCGTATAGCAATGATAGGAGACCATGTGAGGATATGACGGAGCTGAGTGACTTGGTGTATCGAGAAAGGGCCTAGAACCAAGCCCTGGGGGACACCAGTAATGAGTGTACGAGGTGCAGACAGATCTTCTCCACGTCACCTGGTAGGTACGGCCTGCCAGGTAGGATGCAATCCAAGAAGCAGGTGTGTGTGCCAACAATTTACACTGATGATGGCCTGGGGCCACAACGTTTGTTTTCACCTTTTATTTATTCCCTTTCTTGCACTATGATATATTCTTTGGGCACCATGATGTTTCCATAAACATCTTTATTTTGCATTCAAGCCTCAGTTTTGGACCCATTTATTTTTGACAGTGTGCAGGTCTCCATTTCTTCCACTATTAAACAGGTTAAATGTATTTTGTCTGATTCAAGTTGGTTCAAAATAAATACAAGTATCTTAACCACTGCTGCCCCCTTATGGCATTGTTAAAAAAGTTAAGCAATTAAAATACTGTACATTTTCATACCACATCATATTAATTGGTTCAGCTGAAACATTGTAATTAACAAGACAGGTGGAAAAGTGAACTAATTGCAATATTGTAGCAGTTTAATGTTAAGGTTTATTGATGATATTTGGGTATACTTACGGATGCTCTGCCAAGCTTTCATAACCACCGAGGCTCTCGGCAAGTGCAAACAACTTGAAATAAAAGAAACAGCACAAAATGTTACTGCAGTGTCCATCCGTGATTGAATCCTCAACACATACTGTAGTAAAATACAATGATGCCCGATTCATACTATAGAGACAATCCTTACAGTCACTTCCAGCAACTACGTTGTATGCATAACCATATCAGCCCAGTACAGCTCGTCTTGGCATTGTGTCAATCACACATGAGCATCTCAATTCTGTAATTACCCTTAAGTTGCTGAGGAACATGGTGGCATTCTCCAGTTTTCCCTTTATGTAGAAGGTGATCATCCCTGGGCAGCCTGTGCACTGTTTCTTCATCAGCTCGTGCTGGGGGTGGGAGGGCAAGCCTGTAGAGTGGAGACGGATTAAGAGGAAAACCAGTCAGTCAACTAACCACAAGGTGCGGTCTATTCAATCACAGAGAATATGAGGGTAACTGGAGATGCATGTGCTGTGTGACTGAACTGTGTTTATACTGGACCAGGGAATTACCAGAGTGACTACATTGAATTTTTTTAAATATCATCCAGAAAGCAGGTCATGTCAAAATATGTTACATGTGTTTTATACAACATACAGAAATACTAGTTTGACATTTTGATATCCAGAGATATCAAACACCCCACCTGGGAAGATGACTCGGTCCACCCTAGGGTCGGCCTCCAGGAACTTGGCCACTGCCAGGGCGTTCTTGAAGTGCTGCCTCATGCGCAGGTGCAGGGTTTTCAGGCCGCGGTTACACAGGTAGCAGTCAAAGGGGGACGGTACCGCTCCGAGGGCTTTAGGGTCAGGATTAGGGCACAATAAGGAAGAACAAAGTGTTACAAAACATACCAATCAGCCCCTCAGACAAACAACCAACAAGGGTGCTATACAAAGCCTTCTTTATCAGCGGTTTATAATTGGTGGAAAGCCCTGGCATCACGAGCATGTGCGGATGTTTGATGAGCGAAAGTAGGTCACAAGAGTTGAGCAACTGCTTCACTGAGAAGTTCAAGTGCTTCAAATCATAGTAGGGTAAAAATGTGTCGGTTTATCACCTAAACATACATGGCTTTTTGCCAGTTGCTATTCATTAATCTCTCACCATTCTGTAGAAACCTCAGTCTGTCATACAGGTCCTCACGGTTCACAGACACCAGGCCCATTACAACGTCACTGTGACCTGTCAATCAAATACTTAAACTTAGATTTGATCAAACCCAATGGGAATTCTCTTCAGTCAACATCAATGTACAAACAGTGTGTACCTACCATTCATGTACTTAGTGGCTGAATACATGCATATGTCTGCGCCGAGGGCCAAGGGGCGCTAAAGTTCAAGAGACAAGCACAGAGTATATTTGGGTTAATCAATGACTCGGTTTGAGCCGGTCTATGAAGAGAGGAAATAACTGGGTGTGTTTAGGAAACTTAAGAGAGCGTGAAATGAAGGAACACATCCATTTCAAATCATTAAGCTTTATTCATCTCCAACGGTCACTGGGCTGAATGTAGCAATGCATAACCAACAACAAACATACAGTACCAGTCAAAAGTTTGGAAAACACCCACTCATTCAAGGGTTTTTATTTTCTTTTTACTATTTTCTACATTGTAGAATAATAGTGAAGACATCAAAACTATGAAAATCACACACATGGAATCATGTAGTAACCAAAAAAGGGTTAAACAAATCAAAATATTTTATTTTATTTTAGATTCTTCAAAGTAGCTACCCTTTGCCTTGACAGCTTTGCACACTCTTGGCATTCTCTCAACCAGCTTCACCTGGAATGCTTTTCCAACAGTCTTGAAGGAGTTTCCACATATGCTGAGTACTTTTTGGCTGATTTTCCTTCACTCTGCAGTCCAACTCATCCCAAACATCTCAATTGGGTTGAGATCAGGTGATTGTGGAGGCCTAACTAAATAAATAACTGACAGTGTCACCAGCAATGCACCATCACACCTCCTCCTCCATGCTTCACGGTGGAAACCAAACATGTGGAGATTATCTGCTCACCTACTCTGAGTCTRACAAAAGACATGGCGGTTGGAACCAAATATCAAATATTTGGACAGAATTCCACCGGTCTAATGTCCATTGCTCGAGTTTCTTGGCTCAAGCAAGTCTCCTTATCGATGTCCTTTAGTAGTGGTTTCTTTGCAGCATTTCGACCATGAAGGCCTGATTCACGCAGTCTCCTCTGAACAGTTGATGTTGAGGTGTGTCTGTTACTTGAACTCTGCAGCATTTATTTGGGCTGCAATTTCTGAGGCTGGTAACTCTAATGAACTTATCCTCTGCAGCAGAGGTAACTCTGGGTCTTCCTTTCCTGTGGCGGTCCTCATGAGAGCCAGTTTCATGATAGCGCTTGATGGTTTTTGTGACTGCACTTGAAGAAACTTTCAAAGTTCTTGAAATTTTCCAGATTGACTGACCTTCAGGTCATGAGTAATGATGGACTATTGTTTCTCTTTGCTTATTTGAGCTGTTCTTGTCATAATGTGGACTTGGTCTTTTACCAAATAGGGTTATCTTCTGTATACCACCCCCACCTTCGCACAACACAACTGATTGGCTCAACCGCATTAAGGAAAGAAATTCCACAAATTAACTTTTAACAAGGCACACCTTTTAATTGAAATGCATTCCAGGAGAATACCTCATGAAGAGTGTGCAAAGCTGTCATCAACGCAAAGGGTGGCTACTTTGAAGAATCTAAAATATATTTTTGTTTAACACCTTTTTGGTTACTACATGATTCCATGTATTTCATAGTGTGTAGAACATTTCATACAATGTTGAAAATAGTCAAAATAAAGAAAACCCCTGGAATGAGTAGGTGTGTCCAAACTTTTGACTGGTCCTGTATATCTATAAACAAACATTTACATACCTGGAAGTAGGCTGACATGAAAGTGTTGTCCACAACCACCACGGTATCAGTGTTGTGTTGGTGGACCACATCTGCACAGGCCTGGATATCCACCACTTTCATGGTGGGGTTGGTGGGGGTCTCGATCCATACCAACTACATAAAGATAGAAAAAAAAAAAGAGCATKTTTTTTAAATAGAAGTTCAACAGGTGTTTGGGTTTCGTAGTTTGGCTCCCAACCAGCTATAACATGTCGGTCTTAAACTATAGTCATGTAGGGACAAGTCACAGTGAGAGTGAAGTGCCTCTTATAGAATTCTCAAATGGAGTRCGATGACTAACGGCAAAGCTCAGGTTGGAGCACTAAACACAAACAACAAAAGGGAAATAATAACACTGATGCGGAATGACGTCTATTCTTGTACAAATAAGAAACCTGAAACCTGGGTTGATTTAGGCAAAAATAAATAGTGAAATAAGGTAACTAAGTAGATTTAGTATTCCACTCACTTTTGTGTTCGGCTTAAGAGCAGCCTGGAGCAACTCGATTTTGGTGCAATCAGCAAAGGACACAACCAAGCCACCCTCTGCAGCAATCTTTCGGAAATAACGATTGGTACCTGTAGAGAAAAATCCTAATGTATTACTGTGTCATATGCATCAAATACAACTTACATGTGTGTGATCTTCCACCCACAACGTTGTCTACCTTTTGGTGGTTCTCTAGACAGTTTTACAGACACTGTGGGCCATGTCTTACCTCCATACACATCGTTCATGCAGACAATGCCATCTCCAGCTTTCAGCATGTGAGAGATGGTCATAGTCGCAGCCAGCCCAGAGGCAAGAGCAAGACCTACACCGGAAATTCAGTTAATGATAGTTCAAAGAATACATTATCTTCACATGAGGCTAGTTAAAGGTCTATTTTCTACCTTTAGGCTACACATTCTCTAACTTGTTAAATTGTATTAGATACAAATTCACGAGGTAATGGTGTCTGACATGAACACGTACAGTGTTTTGCTCCATCCAGAGCAGCAACAGCTTTCTCCAGACAGTTTCTGGTCGGGTTTCCACTCCGACTGTACTCAAAACCCTGATAAGAAGATATTACATTTAGAGAGCACACATTTGCCACAGCTTCTATAAATAAACAGATGCTGGTACTGATGATAACCTGGTCATTAATGATTCGGTAAAATCTAATAAATCGTTGACTTTCAATATTCGTCACAGAAAGCTAATTTCCGATCACTGTCAGAGACAACATTCTGACTGTGTAATAAAATGGGTAACGTATGTGCTATGCAGGGAAAGACAAGCATCCATACTTTCATACATATTAATATTAACACCAACGGGAGCGGTTCTGTATACCGGATTGGTATAAAGACACCTCATACTGAACTAACAGCCTTCGATACCAGACACCAAGGTTATTGCATCAGGCAACTTACAGCATGATCTCCAGGTCTATACTGCTTGAACGTGGTGGACAGAGAAATAGGTGGCACCACGGCCATAGATTTCCATTGCTCCGGTTCTTGCCCAACGTGGATCGCCTCTGTTGCGAAAGATTTGAACTGAGGGTGGAAACCGGTAGACAAGTCGTTTTGATGGTGTGAAGAAGCCATGTGTTACAAATCCAGTCCGGTTCCCTGAGAGTGGTGTCGCTATGTTTTACCGTTGAATACTCCTAAAGAAAACTAAATTGTGAATTTAACCGCGACGTGTAACGCCCAAATCCTTTCTAACCCAATCACCACTTCTCTACAAGGGGAGGATGGCACCGAATGATATTTAAATAGGGACTTCTCGTAACCCGAGTTAGCTCGTGGCGTGTTTGCTATACTTGCTTGCATGATTTATTTTTCCTCCACAGCAATGATGGTATGATGCAATGCATGGTTTAAGCCAATAGGAGGAAGAGTATGCTACATTATATATTAACATTCGCGCCGGGGCGGACTGGCTATCTAGCATTTTGGTGGGCTGGTCCATTTTTAGCCCAGTGGGCCTGTCATACTTGTTTTTTAAAAGCAAAATATGAATTATCTGGTTAGTAATGGGGCCCCCCCCCCAAAAAAAAWMGSCCSGMWWTMGGYSCCRMYYGGGGGGGGAAATGGGCCGGTGTGGGGGCCTCAAGGGAAGGGAAAAATGGTCCGGTGTGTTAGAAATGCCAGTGCCAATTTCTGGTCCCAGTCCGCCCCTGATTACATACAAATCATATTGTTTGTTCTTAGTTTCAAAGTAATCTAAGACACATTTATACCACTAATTTGTTGAAGACAGACTTGTGTATTTTTCCCACATTCATAAACAAACACAGAGTTATTATAACACATTTGTATTTTTCTTATTAGTACATAATAATGAAAATGTTGTAAAACAACAACAACATTGATGCTACAGAGGAGAGTCAAGGTATTGCTGTGTTAAAAAGCAGTACAGTTTTTCTCTATCACACTATTTCCAGTCCTGTGCCACAGGGGGGAGCTGGTGTGCTGTGTTGTTGAGTGTTTCAGGCAGAAGACAGTTTGACTCTAAAGTAAAATTTAAAAGTTTATAGATCGATAGTCCATCTAGGGTCTACTCTATAACCACAGACTATGCACCTGGCAGAATATTTCTTTACCGGAGTTATACAGTGGTGTAAAGTACTTAAGTAGAACTTTAAAATATTTTTACTGAAGTCGTTTTTGGGGGTATCTGTACTTTACTTTACTATTTATATTTTTGGCAACTTTTACTTTTACTTCACTACATTCCTAAATCAAATAATGTACTTTTTACTCCATACATTTTCTCTGACACCCAAAAGTGCCTGTTACATTTTGTCAGGAAAATGGTCCAATTCACACACTTATCAAGAGAACATCCCTGGTCATCCCTACCTCCTCTGATCTGGCGGACTCACGAAACACAAATGCATTGTTTGTAAATGATGTCTGAGTGTTGGAGCGTGTCCCTGGCTATCCATCAATAAAAAAACGTATCACTTTTACAATTCAGAAGGACTGTTTTGAAATAACAGCACCAACATTTGGTACGGAGGTAGATTCATGTACCCTGAAAATAATTAGATATGGAGCCACCACAGAGTTGGGGGTGATGGCAGACATTTTACAAAATGGCCACCAACGGTAAAACTGTTTTACAATTCAGAAGGACTATTTTTATATAAAAGTAACACATTTGTCAGAGAGGTACATTTATATACCTTGGAAAGGTTTCGTTATGGAGCCACCACAGATTTGTCCCTTGTGGGCTGTAGCTAGGGCCCCAGGGTTCCAGTCTAGTAGTACACTTTTCAATGTGCTCATAGGACAATTTTGCTATTTTATATTCATCCAATTTCTGTCATGTTTCTTGATGACGTGATGGCGTCGCCGCTGCCCCGGTGCTGCCCCGGTGCTGCTCCAGTGCTGCCCCGGTGCTGCTCCAGTGCTGCCCCGGTGCTGCTCCAGTGCTGCCCCGGTGCTGCTCCAGTGCTAACACAGTTGTACAATTCAGAAGGACTATTTTGAGATAGTCAAATCTGGCACAGAGGTAGATGTATGCAAAATGGAGAGACGGCGCCACCACAGATTTCGCCCCTGGTGGCCGTAGGCGCCATGTTACAAAATGCCTTTGACCCCAATAACCAGCTTCATGAGGTAGTCACCTGGAATGCATTTCAATTAACAGGTGTGCCTTGTTAAAAGTACATTTGTGTAATTTCTTTTCTTCTTAATGCATTTGAGCCAATCAGTTGTGTTGTGACAAGGTAGGGTTGGTATATATGAAGATAGCCCTATTTGGTAAAATACCAAGTCCATATTATGGCAAGAACAGCTCAAATAAGCAAAGAGAAATGACAGTCCATCATTACTGACAAGAAGGTCAGTCAATACAGAATATTTCAAGAACTTTGAAAGTTTCTTCAAGTGCAGTCACAAAAACCATTAAGCTTTACAATGAAACTGGCTCTCATGAGGACCGCCACAGGAAAGGAAGACCCAGAGTTACCTCTGCTGCAGAGGATAAGTTCATTAGAGTTACCAGCCTCAGATTGCAGCCCAAATAAATGCTTCACAGAGTTCAAGTAACAGACATATCTCAACATCAACTGTTCAGAGGAGACTGCGTGAATCGGGTCTTCATGGTCGAATTGCTGCAAAGAAACCACTACTAAAGGACACCAATAATAATAAGAGATTGCTTGGGCCAAAAAAACACGAGCAATGGACATTAGACCAGTGGAAATCTGTCCTTTGGTCTGATGAGTCCAAAGTGAGATTTTTGGTTCCAACTGATGTGTCTTTGTGAGACGCAGAGTTGGTGAACGCATGTGTGGTTCCCACTGCAGAAAAGCATTCCTCATGAAGCTGGTTGAGACAATGCCAAGAGTGTGCAAAGACAAGGCAAAGGGTGGCTACTTTGAAGAATCTAAAATATATTTTGTTTGTTTAACACTTTTTTGGTTACTACATGATTCCATATATGTTATTTCATAGTTTTGATGTCTTCACTATTATTCTACAATGTAGAAAATAGTAAAAATAAAGAAAAACCCTTGAATGAGTTGGTGAGTCCAAACTTTTGACTGGTACACTGAGTGTACAAAACATTAACAACACCCGCTCTTTCCATGACAGACTAACAAGGTCAATACAGGTTGATTATTGATGTCATTTGTTAAATCCATTTCAATCAGTGTAGATAAAAGGAAGGAGACAGGTTAAAAAATATATTTTTAAGCCTTAAGACTATTGGACATGGATGTTGTATGTGTACCATTCAGAAGGTGAATCGGCAAGGCAAAATATTTAAGTGTCTTTGAACGGGGTATGGTAGTAGGTGCCAGGTGCACCGCTTTGTGTCAAGAACTGCAAGCTGCTGGGTTTTTCACACTCAACAGATTCCCGTGTGTATCAAGAATGGTCCACCACCCAAACTCAATATTCCCAAGACCTGTGCCTCAACACAATCCTGTCTCGGAGCTCTATGGACAATTCCTTRGACCTCATGGCCTGGTTTTTGTTCTGACATGCACTGTCAACTGTGGGACCTTATGTAGACAGGTGTGTGCTTTTCCAAATCATGTCCAATTATCACGTTTCAGGTATGACCCAGATGCAGACAGTGTCAAAGAAATAAACGTTTATTTCGAATACAGGGGCAGGCAAACAACAGGTCAAAGGCAGGCAGAGGTCAGTAATCCAGAGAAGGTGCAAAGGGTCCAGAATGGCAGGCAGTCTCAGGGTCAAACCAGGAGGGACTAGGAAACAGGAGGAAGAAACAGACAGGAGCAAGGGGACAAACGCTGGAAGGTTTCACTAAACTAACTAAACGAACTGGCAACTGACAAACAGAGAACACAGGTATAAATACAGAGGGGATAATGGGGAAGATGGGCAACACCTGGAGGGGGTGGAGACAAGCACAAAGACAGGTGAAACAGATCAGGGTGTGACAGTACCACCCCTCTAGGGGCGCCACCTGGCGTCCTACCTGAGCGCATACCTGGTTGGGTGCCGGTGTTGGAAATCTGCAAAGAGGCCTGGGTCCAGGATGTCTCTGGCGGGGACCCAGCACCTCTCCTCCGGGTCATAAACCGCCCAGTCAATAAGGCACTGGAACCCCCTGCCACGAGGTTGAACCAACAGGAGACAAAGGGCTGTGAGACATGGGCTTAACTCTGGACACATGAAAGGTGGGAAGTATATGAAGGGAACGGAAAACAAACAGCAGAGGGGCTAATGATTTTGGAGATGGGAAATGGGCTGATAAACCAGGGGAAGAGTTTGCGTGATTCCACCCGGAAGGGCAGATATTAGGGTGGGCGGAGAACAGGCAGCACAAAGTAGTCTCAAGGTCCTGGTTGGCTCGATCTGACTGGCCGTTGGACTGGGGGTGGAACCCGGAGAACAGGCTAGCCGACGACCCAATGAGGGTGCAGAACGTCTTCCAGAACTGGGACGAGAACTGAGGACCCCGGTCGGAGACCATGTCGGCTGGCAGTCCATGGATCCGGAAGACGTGCTGCACCATGAGCTGGGCCATCACTTTGGCAGAGGGTAACTTGGGAAGAGGAATGAAGTGGAAAACCGATCCACAATGGTCAAGGTGGCGGTGTTGCCTTCAGATGGGGGGAGACCCGTGACAAAGTCCAGGGATGGTGAAGGACAGGCAGAGGTTGGAAGAATCCAGCCGGAGCTTGACGATGAGTCTTGTTCTGTGCACAGACCGTGCAAGCGGCAACAAATGCGGAGACGTCAGGAACCATGGTAGTCCACCAAAAGCGTTGTCGCACAAAAGCCAGGGTCCAACGGGAGCCCGGGTGGCAAGCAAGCCCACTCCAGGACCAGGTCAGGCACGAACATCTGGTTATCTGTACCCCCTCCACTCCTCCAACACCATCTTCACCGCAAGAAGCTCACGATTCCCCACATCGTAGTTCCTCTCCGTGGCGTTGAGGCGGTGGGAGAAGGCGCAGGGATGCAACTTGAGGTCCAGGGCAGACCGCTGGGACAGAACAGCCCCCACTCTGACATCCGAAGCATCGGTCTCCACTACAAACTGGCGGGACGGGTCAAGATGAACCAAGATGAGAGCTGTGGTGAAGCGGTGTTTGAGATCCCGGAACGCCCGGTCAGCAGCTGGGGACTACATGAACGGAACCTTTGGAGAGGTGTGTGCAGACAGGGGGAAAGCCAGTGTGCTGTTGCCCCAGATAAAGCAGTGATAAAAGTTGGCGAAACCCAGGAAACGCTGCAGCTGTACTCTGGACGTAGGCTTGGGCCCATCCACCACCACTCTTACCTTCCCGGGATCCATCTGTACGCTCCCTGCAGTGATGATGTAACCCAGAAAAGGGATGGTGGAGCGATGGAATTTGCACTTCTCTGCTTTTACAAAAAGCTGGTTTATCAGGAGGCGTTGGAGAATCTGTCGGACGTGGAGCACATGTTCTTGGGTGGCGCGGGAGAAGACGAGGGTGTCATCGAGGTAGACGAAGACAAACCAGTTCAACATGTCATGGAGAACATCATTAACCAGAGGCTGGAACACAGCAGGGCCGTTGGTAAGGCCAAAGGGCATGACCAGGTACTCGTAGTAGCCGCTGACCGTGTTGAAGGCAGTCTTCCACTCGTCCCCTTCCCGTATCTGCACCAGGTGGTAGGTGTTCCGTAGTCCCTGCTTGGAGAACACGGTGGCCCCCTGGAGCGGCTCGAAGGCCGAGGGGATGAGAGGTAGCAGTTAGTGATTCTTCACCGTGATGTCGTTGAGACATCGGTAGTTGATGCACGGGAGCAGCGATTTGTCCTTCTCCACAAAGAACACTGCGCCGGCAGAAGGACGGATGAACCCAGCAGCTAGGGAGTCCTCTATGTAGGTTTCCATAGCCTTGGTCTCTGGACCCGACAGAGAGTACAGTCGTCCCTGTAGCGTGATTGGAGTGATGCCTGGAAGAAGAACAATCCTGCAGTCATATGGTCGGTGTGGCGGCAGCGAAGTGGCCCGGGCCTTACAGAACACCTCCCGGAGGTCCTGGTACTCCGCGGGAATGGTGGAGAGGTCCGGGGCAACTTCCGAGGTCCCASGAAGATGGGCGTGGCAGAACGGGCTACAGCCCATGATGGCACCGGCAGACCAGTAAATAAGGGGATTGTGTCGCTGGAGCCAGGAGAATCCCAATACCACGTGAACCTGAGGAGACTTGTTACGGCTAGATGTTCAACTTTTCGACAACATTCGGTGAAATTGCAGAGCGCGAAATTCAAATAAAATTATTAGAAATATTTTACTTTCATAAAATCACAAGTGCAATACACTAAAATAAAGCTTAACTTCTTGGTAATCCAGTCACCGTGTCAGATTTCAAAAAGGCTTTACGGCGAAAGCAAACCATGCGATTATCTGAGGACAGCGCCCCATCATACAAACACATGAAAATCATATTTCAACCAAGCAGCTGCGACACGAAAGTCAGAAATAACGATATAATTCATGCCTTACCTTTGAAGATCTTCTTCTGTTGGCACTCCAATATGTCCCAGAAACAACACAAATGGTCCTTTTGTTCGATAAACTCCTTCTTTATATCCCCAAAATGTCCATTTATTTGGCGCATTTGATTCAGAAATACACCGGTTCCAACTCGCCCAACATGACTACAAATTATCTAATAAGTTACCTGTAAACTTGGTCCAAACATTTCAAACAACTTTCCTAATCCAACTTTAGGTATCCTAAAATGTAAATAATCGATCAAATTTAAGACGGAATATACTGTGTTCAATAGCGGACAAAATCAAAGTGGAGCGAGCTACAGGTCGCGAGCACCAGTAAAAAAGAGTCCACTTGGCTTGACACTCATACTGAATAGCCGTACTTCTTAATTTCTCAAAGGAAAAACATCAACCAATTTCTAAAGACTGTTGACATCTAGTGGAAGCCATAGGAACAACAACCAGGTGCCTCATAAATCTAGTTTCCCATAGAAAAGTAATTGTAAACACAGTGACCTCAAAAAAAGAAAATCCTGGATGGTTTGTTCTCGGGGTTTCGCCTGCCAAATAAGTTATGTTATACTCACAGACATGATTTGAACAGTTTTAGAAACGTTAGTGTTTTCTATCCTATATGCATATCCTAACTTCTGGCCCTGAGTAGCAGGCAGTTTACTTTGGGCACGCTTTTCATCCGGACGTGAAAATACTGCCCCCTATCCCAAAGAGGTTAAAGAGCAGGAGCTGGATAGTCTTGATGTGGTTCCCTGACACACGTAGATTGATGAGTGGTATTGTGGGTGACCTGGCCTATAGAGCGCCCGTCCAGTGCTCTAATGTCCATGGGAATGAAGAGGGGCTGAGTGGGGATATCCAGCTCGGAAGCCAGGGTAGCGTCCATAAAGCTCTCATCGGCCCCAGAGACGATGAGTACCCGGAGAGATTTCGACTGGTTCCCCCACAGCAACATGGCATGAAAAGGGATGCGAGTAAGGGGAGAGGAAAAGTTCTCCGTATGGCCCACCAGAGTACCTGTTCCTACCAGTGAGCCTGGTCTTTTAGTGGACAGGTGGAGACGAAATGACGAGTAGTCCCGCAATACAGACAGCTCTTAGTGTGAAGCCTGTATAGCTGTTCAGTTGGAGACAGCCTAGCTCTGCCTAGTTGCATGGGCTTGGGAAGAGGTGGATCAGCAGTCTTCGGAGGCTCCCGGGGAAACTCGGGTAGCCTTGGGTTCTCTCGGCAACGGAGCCGTCGGGGACTTCCAAGATACTTCGGAGGCGAGGTGGAATCCCTGGACGGGCGATTGAAATCGAATCTCCTTCCTTCCTTCGTTCTCGTAGTCGCCCGTCGATCCGAATGGTCAAGGCGATGAGCGAGTCGATATCTGTTGGTAGGTCCTGGGCAGCAAGCTCGTCCCTTACTTCCTCCGAAACTCTGTGCAGGAACATGTCGAACAGTGCTTCCGGGTTCCAGGCACTCTCAGCTGCCAACGTGCAGAAATCCACTGCGTAGTCTGCTACACTGTGGGAGCCTTGCCGAAGCTGGAGTAACTTCCGGGCAGCCTCTCTCCCATACAATGGAGCATCGAAAACCTTCTTTACCTATGCCACAAACTCCTCCAGACTGAAGCATACGGCCGACTGTTGTTCCCATACTGCCGTCTCCCAGGCGAGAGCCCTCCAGGACATCAGCGTGATGAGGTATGCTATCTTAGAGCAGTCTGAGGGAAAGGATGAGGGCTGCAGCTCGATGATGAGTGAACACTGAGCGAGAAACGCTCAACAGGTGCCCATCTAAGTGCTCCGGGGGAGGTAAGTGGGGTTGCCGGGAAACAATGGTGACTGCGCTGCTACCAGCCGGGTAACTGAGGGGCTGGGAGGTTACTGTCGTGGTAGGCTGCATAGTAGACAACCCACAGAATTGCTCTAGCAATGTGTTCAATGCTTGGTCGTGGCGTTCGGCCAAAGTCTGGAACCCTTCCATGAGACCACGAAAAAACTCCTCATGCCTTCCAATTGTGGCTCCTTGAGAGGAGTTGACGTGGCAGAGCTGGTCTGAGTCTGCTGGGTCAGTCATGGCCAGTTCGTACTATCACAATTTCAGGTATGACCCAGATGCAAATGACTGCTGTCTGAACACGCATAAATCTGATTTAGTTACTTGTAACATGCTGTTTGGACCATCATTATTCCAAAACAGATTTGAAAAACAAGCATTAAGGCCTTCAGTGTGAACAAGGCTTAAGTGTCACCTATGAGTTGTAACTGTGGATGCTATATCGGTCTATGGTTGAGATGAGTTGAGCAGTGTGTCATTTTCTTGGGAACAGGAATGATGGTGGTCATCTTAAAACATGTGGGAATTGCAGATTGGTACAAGGAGAGGTTGAAAATTACCGTGCACATACCTGCCAGCTGTTCTGCACATGCTCTGAGAATGCACCCTGGAATACCATCGGCCCCGTGGCCTTGCAGTATTGACCTGATTAAAGACTTTACTGACATTGGCCTTGAAGAGCAAAATCACCCAATCTTCTGGGTCGATGGTGGCCCTCACAACCAACACAATGTTGTTATTGTCAAAGCGTACATAAAATGCATCCAATTCCACTGACTGTGCYTGTCTGTTAGTCAAGTGTTGTATGGGTTGGCGCCCCCCCTTGGGTTGTGCCGTGGCAGAGATCTTTGTGGGCTATACTCGGCCTTGTCTCAGGATGGTAAGTTGGTGGTTGAAGATATCCCTCTAGTGGTGTGGGGGCTGTGCTTTGGCAAAGTGGGTGGGGTTATATCCTGCCTGTTTGGCCCTGTCCGGGGGTATCATCGGATGGGCCACAGTGTCTCCTGACCCCTCCTGTCTCAGCCTCCAGTATTTATGCTGCAGTAGTTTATGTGTCGGGGGCTAGGTCAGTATATCTGGAGTATTTCTCCTGTCTTATCCGGTGTCCTGTGTGAATTTAAGTATGCTCTCTCTAATTCTCTCTTCCTCTCTTTCTTTTCTTTCTCTCTCTTGGAGGACCTGAGCCCTAGGACCATGCCTCAGGACTACCTGGCATGATGACTCCTTGCTGTCCCCAGTCCACTTGGCCGTGCTGCTGCTCCAGTTTCAACTGTTCTGCCTGCAGCTATGGAACCCCGACCTGTTCACCGGACGTGCTACCTGTCCCAGACTTGCTGTTTTCAACTCTCTAGAGACAGCAGGAGCGGTAGAGATACTCTCAATGATTGTCTATGAATAGCCAACTGACATTTACTCCTGAGGTGCTGACTTGTTGCACCCTCGACAACTACTGTGATTATTATTATTTGACCATGCTGGTAATTTATGAACATTTGAACATCTTGGCCATGTTCTGTTATAATCTCCACCTGGCACAGCCAGAAGAGGACTGGCCACCCCTCATAGCCTGGTTCCTCTCTACGTTTCTTCCTAGGTTTTGGCCTTTCTAGGGAGTTTTTCCTAGCCACCGTGCTTCTACACCTGCATTGCTTGCTATTTGGGGTTTTAGGCTGGGTTTCTGTACAGCACTTTGATATATCAGCTGATGTAAGAAGGTATATATAAATAKATTTGATTTGATTTGTAACCATTACCTTTTTGAGAACACTAGAATTTGACTTGTAGTTGCTAGTGTCCTAGTTTGCTTTGCAACATATTTTTTTACAACTAATGTTAATAACTTATTGATGCTTAGTGTGCATAATAGTAGCCAATGCATTTCATGATGAGTAGGCCTGAACACTGTAGCTATTGGGTTGTAACATTGTAARCACATTGGTTTGTAATATCCCCTGATACAATGTAACAACCAGAAAATAAATAATGTAAAATCTGTAACCATAAACTCTCGCGATACTACTGGCGGAAGATGGCAGATGCGCTCTGTAAGAGCCGCTTATGCAGGGACAGTTTCGGAAATGAGAAGAAGGGGACAGAGTTCTGGTAGTTACTTTGTTATTGTGGAGTATTTGCTACCGATTTAAATTGCATTGTTATTTCATTGTATTCATTGAAGAATTTGTGGTTTTCATGTTATGCAATTTACAGTTTTTGGGTGAACTACCATTGGCATTCTTGCCAACAAAATACATCTATTTGCCCAGAGGGTCATCGTCAACGGCACCCTCAGTTCTGCTGTCAATTGTTTAGAAAATGACCGGAGAAAAGATCCGCTCCCTGCGCAAGGACCATAAACCGAGCAAAGAAGAGGATTTACTGGAACCGGACGAGGAGGCTGCAACTGGGACATTTACTTTAACCAAGACTAATAATAAAGGCAAAGCAAGTAAAATCTTTAGCAATCACAAGTTGGTCAAATCTCCATCGACACAGCAACAACATCAGAATCAGCAATCGCATATAAATGCAAACACTAACACATTATCAACGGCGGACGATATCGATGATAACAACAAAAACCCTATCATACGAACCCGCGAAGACTTTCCAGTCCATGAATGTGTATTCAAGGGGGATGTCCGACGCTTGTCCTCGCTCATTCGAACTCAGAATATCGCTCAGAAAGATACCCATGGTAAGAATCGAATTGCTCTTTATCCTCATGTTCCAAACTAGGATACGTGACCCTGATGACACCAATACCGATACCGTCGGTAATATCGTTTTGTTTGAACTTTTCAGCTGATTAAATTGTCAAACCATTTTTTATTTTGGACGCAGTAATTACAGATTAACTGCAACTGCAGTGTACTGCAGTTGAAATGCAGTTATACTACTCTGTAACTGCTGTTACAATGCAAAATGACTGCAGTAAAAAAAACTGTTATTTTGGAAGCAGTATTTGAGGCATACTGCAGTTTTACTGCATTCTAACCACAGTTATACTGCACTCAGACAGCAATCTTTTTTCAACTGGGAATTTAGGGACACATCGCAATTTACTTGGGAGGGTGGGTTTGGCAGACTTCTTTTTTTGCTTTGGGGAGGGTTGTGTGTTTTCTTTATTGGGCACAGGGAAGGGTAGTGTATTTTCCCCCTAGTTACATTCGCTAGTTGCAGGTTTTACTATATAATTTCTTCCATCCTAGCCAAATTTCTTAATCTGCTAGCATGCACCTCCCCTAAATTAAGGTGTTTTGGTACTTCCCATATGCACTATGCTTTTCCTTTTCAGAGTGCTAATTTTTATTGTAAACTAGGTGGTTTGAGCCCTGAATGCTGATTGTCTGAAAGCCGTGGTATATCAGACCATATACCACGAGTATGACAAAACAAATATTTATACAGCTATAATTACATTGGTAACCAGTTTATAATAGAAATAAGGCACCTCATGGGTTTGTGGAATATAATAATATTTATTTAACTTGGCAAGTCAGTTAATAAGAACAAATTCTTATTTACAATGACGGCCTACCAAAAGGCAAAAGGCCTCTTGCGGGGACGTGGGCTGGGATTAAATAAATTAAATAAAAATATAGGACAAAAGACACATCACGACAAGAGAGACAACACAACACTACATAAAGAGTGACCTAAGACAACAAATAGCATAGCAGCAACACATGACAACACAGCATGGTAGCAACACAACATGGCAGCAGCACAACATGATAGCAGCACAAAACAGGGTACAAACATTATTGGGCACAGACAATAGCACAAAGGGCAAGAAGGTAGATACAGCAATACATCACGCAAAGCAGCCACAACTGTCAGTAAGAGTGTCCATGAGTCTTGAAATGAATAGTTATGCACGCTCAAGTTTTCAGTTTTTTTGTCTTATTTCTTGTTTGTTTTACAATAAAAATAATTTTGCATCTTCAAAGTGGTAGGCATGTTGTGTAAATCAAATGATACAAACTTCCCAAAAATAAATTTTATTTCCAGGTTGTAAGGCAACAAAATAGGAAAAATGCCAAGGCGGTGAATACTTTCGCGAGCCACTGTACATATGAGACGAGTAATGCAAAATATGTAAACATTATTAAAGTGACTAGTGTTCCATTTATTAAAGTGGCCAGTGATTTCAAGTCTATGAATATAGGCAGCAGCCTCTAATGTGGTAGTGATGACTATTTAACAGTCTGATGGCCTTGAGATAGAAGCTGTTTTTCAGTCTCTTGGTCCCAGCTTTGATGCACCTGTACTGACCTCGCCTTCTGGATGATAGCGGGGTGAACAGGCAGTGGCTCGGTTGGTTGTTGTCATCCTTGATGATCCTTTTGGCCTTCCTTTGACATCAGGTGCTGTAGGTGTCCTGGAGGGCAGGTAATTTCCCCCGGTGATGCGTTGGGCAGACCGCACCACCCTCTGGAGAGCCCTGCGGTTGCGGGCGGTGCAGTTTCCTTACCTGGCGGTGATACAGCCCGACAGGATGCTCTCAATTGTGCATCTGTAAAAGCTTGTGACGGTTTTAGGTGCCAAGCCAAATTTCTTCAGCCTCCTTAGGTGGACCATTTCAGTTTGTCAGTGATGTGTACACAGAGGAACTTGAAGTTTTCCAACTTCTCCACTGTGGTCCTGTCTGTGGATAGGGGACTGCTCCCTGCTTCCTGTTTCCTGAAGTCAACTATCATCTCCTTTGTTTTGTTGACGTTCCTGGCACCACACTCCCAGAGACCTCACATCCTTCCTGTAGGCTGTCTCGTCATTGTTGGTAATCAACCCTAAGCCTGTTGTGTTGTCTGCAAACTTGATGATTGAGTTGGAGGCGTGCGTGGCCAGGCAGTCATTGGTGAACAGGGAGTACAGGAGGGGGCTGAGCAAGGGCACCAGTCTTGAGGATCAGTGAAGTGGAGGTGTTGTTTCCTACCTTCACCACCTGGGGGTGGCCGTCAGGGAGTCCAGGACCCAGTTGCACAGGGCGGGGTTCAGACCCAGGGCTTCGAACTTAATGATGAGCTTGGAGGGCACTATGGTGTTGAATGCTGAGCTATAGTCAATGAACAGCATTCTTARATAGGTATTTCTCTTGTCCAGATGGGATACGGCAGTGTGCAGTGCGATGGCGATTGCATCGTCTGTGGATCTATTGAGGCGGTAAGCAAATTGAAGTGGGTCTAAGGTGTCAGGTACGGTAGAGGTGATATGATCCTTGACTAGTCTCTCAAAGCAATTGATGATGACAGAAGTGAGTGCTATGGGGAGATAGTCACTTAGTTCAGTTACCTTTGCTTTCTTGGGTACAGGAACAATGGTGGCCATCTTGAAGCATGTGGGGACAGCAGACTGGGGTAGGGAGAGATTGAATATGTCCGTAAACACACCAGCCAGCTGGTTTGCGCATGCTCTGAGGACATGGCTAAGGATGCCATCTGGGCCGGCAGCCTTGTGAGGGTTAACAATCTTAAATGTCTTACTCACGTCGGCTACGGAGAAGGAGAGCCCATAGTCCTTGGTAGCGGGCCGCGTCAGTTGCATTGTGTTATCCTCAAAGCGGGCGAAGAAGGTGTTTAGCTTGTTTGGAAGCAAGACATCGGTGTGCACGACGTGGCTGGTTTTCCTTTTGTAGTCCGTAATTGTCTGTAGACCCTGCCACATTAGTCTTGTGTCTGAGCCATTGAATTGCGACTCAACTTAGTCTCTATACTGAAGTTTTTCCTGTCTGAATGTCTTACGGAGGGAATAACTACACTGTTTGTATTCTGCCATATTCCCAGTCATCTTGCCATGGTTAAATGCGGTGGTTCACGCTTTCAGTTTTGAGTGAATGCTGCCATCTATCCACGGTTTCTGGTTAGGGTAGGTTTTAATAGTCACAGCGGGTACAACTCTCCTATACACTTCCTGATAAACTCAGTCATCGTTTCAGTATATTCGTCAATGTTATTCCGGCTACCCGGAACATATCCCAGTCCGCGTGATCAAAACAATCTTGAAGCGTGGATTCTGATTGGTCAAACCAGCGCTGAATAGTCCTTAGCACGTGCACTTCCTGTTTGAGTTTCTGCCTATAGGAAGGGAGGAGAAAGATGGAGTCGTGATCAGATTTGCCAAAGGGAAGGCGGGGGAGGGCCTTGTAGGCATCCCGGAAGTTAGTGTAGCAGTGGTCGAGTGTTTTAGCAGCGTGAGAACTGCAGTCAATATGTTGATAGAACTTCGGTAGTGTTTTCTTAAATTTGCTTTGTTAAAATCCCCAGCTACAATAAATGCGGCCTTAGGATAGGTGATTTCCAGTTTACATAAAGTCCCTTGAAGTTCTTTGAGGGCCGTCGTGGTATCGGCTTGAGGGGGAATATACACGGCTGTGACTATAACTGAAGAGAATTCTCTTGGGAGGTAATGCGGTCGGCATTTGATTGTGAGGTATTCTAGGTCGGGTGAACAAAAGGACTTGAGTTCCTGTATGTTATCCCAATCACACCATGAGTAGTTAATCATGAAACATACACCACCACCCTTCTTCCCGGAGAGATATGTATTCCTTTTTGCGCAATGAACTTAGAACCCAACTGGCTGTATGAACTCAGACAGTATATCCAGAGAGAGCCATGTTTCCGTGAAACAGAGTATGTTACAACCCCGGATATCTCTCTGGAAGGAAATCCTCACCCTCAGCTCATCAACTTTATTATCCAGAGATTTAACACTAGAGAGTAATATACTCGGAAGCGGTGGGTGGTGTGCGCGCCTCCGAGTACCTCTTCTCCGCCGGCGATGTTTTGGGTCAGCCTCTGTAATCAGTTCAATTGCCCTGGGGAACAAGGGATCCAATTCAGGAAAGCCGTATTCCTGGTCGTAATGCTGGTAATGCTTGTGAGTTACCGGCGCTCTGATATCCAAAAGTTCTTCCCGGCTATATGTAATAACACAAAAAAATGTATGTCCTAATAATGTAAGAAATAACACATAAAAAAAACGAAATACTGCAAAGTTGCCTAGGGGCTAGAAGCTCGGCTGCCCTATCTATCGGCACCATTTTTCACATTTCACATGTTTTACTCTGTTTAGAGTTTGTTATTGATGTCATTATGATATGCTATAGGTCAGGCCTTATTGGTCACGTGCATGCGATGCATAAGTGTCACATAAAGAGAGTGAAGGCTGAGGGAATCAGGAATGTTTTTCCTTAACACATGAAAGATTTTGGTAACAGAACTTTTCAATCAGAGAAAAAATAAGTAAGAAACATATTAAAATATAAAACGCAACATGTAAAGTTTTGGTCCCATGTTTTATGAGTTAACATAAAAGATCCCTGAAATGTTCCATATGCACAAAAATATTATTTCTCTCAAATGTTGTGTACAAATTTGTTTACGTCCCTGTCAGTGAGCATTTCTCCTTTGCCCAGATAATCCATCCACCTGACAGGTGTGGCATATCAATAAGCTGATTCAACAGCATGATTATTACACAGGTGCACCTTGTGCTGGGGGCAATTAAAAGGCAACTCTAAAATGTACAGTTTTGTCACACAACATAATGCCACAGACATCACACATTTTGAGGGAGTGTGCAATTGGCATGCTGACTGCAGGAATGTCCACCAGAGCCATTTCCAGATAATTGAATGTTCATTTCTCTGCCATAAGCAGCCTCCAACATACTTTTAGAGAATTTGGCAGTACGTCCAACCAGCCTCAGAACCGCAGACCACGTGTAACCATGCCAGCCCAGGACCTCCACATTCCGGCCTCTTCACCCACAGGATGGTCTGAGACGAGCCACCTGGACAGCTAATGAAACTGTGGGTTTGTCAGAAACCGTCTCAGGGAAGCTCATCTGCATGCTCTTCGTCCTCACAAGGGTCTTGACCTGACTGCAGGTTGGCTTTGTAACCGACTTCGTGGGCAAATGCTCACCTTCGATGGCCACTGGCATGATGGAGTAGTGTGTTCTTCATGAATGAATGTATGGCGTTGTGTGGGGCGAGCAGTTTGCGGATGTCGACGTTGTGAACAGAGTGCCCCATGGTGGCGTTGGTGTTATGATATCGGCAGTCCACGAACACAGTTGAACTTTATCGATAGCAATTTGAATGCACAGCATGGAAGGCTGCTGATGGGAGAATGGCTCATAATAATGTCCGGAGCAGAGCAAATAGAAGGGCATCAAACAGAGATACCGTGACGAGATTCTGAGGCTCATTGTCATGCCATTCATCCGCTGCCATCACCTCATTTTTCAGCATGATTATGCACGGCCCCATATCGCACAGATCTGTACACAATTCCTGGAAGCTGAAAATAGCACAGTTCTTCCATGGCCTGCATATTCACCAGACATGTCATCCGTTGACCATGTTTGGGATGCTCTGGATCGACGTGTATGACAGCATGTTCCAGTTCCCTCCAATATCCAGATACTTCGTGCAGCCATTGAAGAGGAGTGGGACAACATTCCACAGGCCACAATCAACAGCCTGATCAACTATGCGAAGGAGATGTGTTTGAGCTGCATGAGGGAAATGGTGGTCACACCAGATACTGACTGTTTTTTAATCAAATTCTAACAACTTGTTTTAAATAGCCTTCGTTATACAGTTGAAGTCAGAAGTTTACATACACCTAGGTTGGAGTCATTAAAACTTGTTTTTCAACCACTCCACAAATGTCTTGTTAACAAGCTATAGTTTTGGCAAGTTGGTTAAGACATCTACTTTGTGCATGACACAAGTAATTTTTCCAACAATTGTTTACAGACAGATTATTTCACTGTATAATTCACTGTATCGCAATTCCAGTGGGTCAGAAGTTTACATACACTAAGTTAACTGTGCCTTTAAACAGCTTGGAAAATTCCAGAAAATGATGTCATGGCTTTAGAAGCTTCTGATAGGCTAATTGACATAATTTGAGTCAATTGGAGGTGTACCTGTGAAATCAAATCAATCCCAGAACAACAACAGAGAACCTTGTGAAGATGCTGGAGGAAACCGGTACAAAAGTATCTATATCCACAGTAAAACGAGTCCTATATCGACATAACCTGAAAGGCCGCTCAGCAAGGAAGAAGCCACTGCTCCAAAACCACCATAAAAAAGCCAGACTACGGTTTGCAACTGCCCATGGGAACACAGATCGTACTTTTTGGAGAAATGTCCTCTGGTCTGATGAAACAAAAATAGAATTGTTTGGCCATAATGACCATCATTGTGTTTGGAGGAAAAAGGGAGTCTTGCAAGCCGAAGAACACCATCCCAACCGTGAAGCAAGGGGGTGGCAGCATCATGTTGTGGGGATGCTTTGCTGCAGGAGGGACTGGTGCACTCCACAAAATAGATGGCATCATGAGAAAGTAAAATTATGTGGATATATTGAAGCAACATCTCAAGACATCAGTCAAGAAGTTAAAGCTTGGTCGCAAATGGGTCTTCCAAATGGACAATGACCCCAAGCATACTTCCAAAGTTGTGGAAAAATGGCTTAAGGACAACAAAGTCAAGGTATTGGATTGGCCATCACAAAGCCCTGAACCTCAATCCTATAGAAATGTTGTGGGCAGAAATGAAAAAGCGTGTGCGAGCAAGTAGGCCTACAAACCTAACTCAGTTACACCAGCTCTGTCAGGAGGAATGTGCCAAAATTCACCCAACTTATTGTGGGAAGCCTGTGGAAGGCTACCCGAAACGTTTGACCCAAGTTGAACAATTTAAAGGCAATGCTACCAAATACTAACTGAGTGTGTATAAACTTCTGACCCACTGGGAATGTGATGAAAGAAATAAAAGTTCAAATAAATCATTCTCTCAACTATTATTCTGACTTTTCACATTCTTAAAATAATGTGGTGATCCGAACTGACCTAAAACAGAATTTTTACTAGGATTAAATGTCAYGAATTGTGAAATTTTTTAATGTATTTGGCTAAGGAGTATGTAAACTTCCGACTTCAACTGTAGTAGGCTTAGGGTAAGGGTAGCCTATGGGGGGTTTGATAAAAAAAAAAAAAAAAATGTAAAAAAACCATTGTTACAGGAAAAAAGCTTCTAAATACGAGGTTCACCGATTTACACCGAGGTTCTCATCTCTAGTTTCATGATGTGCATGGACATGTAGCCTACATCACGGAGGAGTTTTTATGCACGTCCAAAGCATGGCTAAAATAATGTAGGCCTGCCTACAATACATAGATAAAAATGGGATGTCACATCTTGTCCCATGCACATATCGGCAGTGTGCACCACCGCAATATAGGCTGCATTTACGCTGTCAAAATTCATGCCATAACCAACTGCCTTACCGCTTAAACCAGCTTTTGATTTGGTCTTAAATATCCCTTAAAAATAAAGGAGAGCCACACACTCTAGGAGCTCAGATGCAAAAATGTAATTACCACCGTTTCGACAGCCAAGCTGTCTTCATCAGGGTATAATGAATAAATATCCCTACCAGCACTGCCTAAAATTAGCACTTTGGATAATGTTTTTAAACACACTGTCACGCCCTGGCTTTAGTATTCTTTGTTTTCTTTATTATTTTAGTTAGGTCAGGGTGTGACATGGGGAATGTTTGTGTTTTGTCGGTTTTGGGTGGTTATATGGTAAAGGGGGTGTTGGGTGTAGTGTATGGGTTTGTGTTGAGTGTATGTGTCTAGCTGTGTCTATGTTGGGTGTAGTTGTCTAGGAAAGTCTATGGTTGCCTGAATGGGTTCCCAATTAGAGACAGCTGATTTCTGTTGTCTCTGATTGGGAGCCATATTTAAGGTAGCCATAGGCTTTCGTTTGYTGTGGGTAATTGTCTATGTTATACGTTTGTAGCKTGTATGTGCACTACGTTCATAGCTTCACGGTCGTTCATTGTTTTGGTTAGTTTGTAAGTGTGTTTTGTTTCATTTTTCCTTCTTCAAAATAAAAGGAAGATGGCTTATTTTCCAAATGCTGCGTTTTGGTCCATCAATTCCCCACACGATCGTGACACACACCTCAATTATTTCCACCCCTCCCATCTGAACACAAGCGTGCTAATGTTAGACAGGTAAATTGCCAAACATTGCGTTAGTGCTGGAAAATGCCAGTGCGCCAGTTTTTACATGACGAAATTGCAAGCTAACATGTGTTTGACACTAGCGCTGCCTTAATGGCAGCCAAAAATTGAGCCATTAGAGTGTCTGTATGCAGACCTAACTGTAATGCACAGTCTAAACTCTGTATTGTATTTATCCTCTTCAGGAAACACACCCCTACACCTCGCTGTCATGATGGGTCACAAAGGTGAGTAGTGCACTGAGTTCATTAGGGTGTTTGTGTGTGTGTGTCTCCGTGTGTGTGTTTGTGTGTGTGTCTGTGTGTGTTTGTCACAGATCACAGCTTTCTGAGGCAAACTCTAAAAGGCAGGATGCTCAACAGGTTGATCTTATGGATTTATAACTGACCAAAATAAGTTTGCAACCCCTTTTAATGGACTTGCCTTCAGACTAAAACCTCTAGAGTGGACTCCCGTGCTAGAACGGACTGTCTCGAGAATAGTGAAGATAGCATAACTAGCCTACTATTGAATCTAAGGCTGCACAAAACAGAGACTCTCTATTGCCGCTTGTCTATGATTGAGATGGGTAAATGTGGCACATTTGGCACACACATACCCTGACAGATGGAACTTGGCAGTGATGATGATTAGCGTAGCTGTACAAATGACTAGAGATTTGTATCTCCTAAATGTAGTCTGCTATGACTGTTGCAGATCATTCATGTTAGTGATCATCTCTCTGTATCAAGGAAGATACTGAGATGGTTTGATAAAGGGATTTTGTTCAAAGTCAGACTGTTCAAAAGGTAGCTAGTCTCATCCAATGATTTATACAGTATATACACGTCATTGGCCTCATCCCAGAAATATCTAGGCAGAGACCATACCCTGTCTCATCAGTTCTGGCATGTTGCATATTACGGAAGTTACATATTATTATTATTTTATTAACACAGTGGGATAATATATAGCCTATGTGGGTAGTTTGACACAAATAACTATCCCCACAACTGCTATAAGGCTTTGTGGAATCCATTAGTACATCCATATTTTTGTGTTGAGTTATATTGGCTCGACCGGAAACATACTTCTGAGTAAAATATTAATGGAATACCCCTTTACTAGATGCCTACATGTAATTTCACTGGGAGACTAAAGTACATGCTATTGAAATATTTATGCATTTTTGCAGGGGACTTTCAGTGCACGATCTAGGCTTATGTATTAAAAAAWATATATATATTTCACTTTTATTTAACCAGGTAGGCTAGTTGAGAACAAGTTCTCATTTACAATTGCGACCTGGCCAAGAATAAAGCAAAGCAGTTCGACACATACAACAACACAGAGTTACACATGGAATAAACAAACATACAGTCAATAATACAGTAGAAAGAAATCCATATACAGTGTGTGCAAATGAGGTAAAATAAGGGAGATAAGGCAATAAATAGGCCATGGTGGCGAAGTAATTACAATATACCAATTAAACACTGGAGTGATTGATGTGCAGAAGATGAATGTGCAAGTAGAGATACTGGGGCGCAAAGGGGCGCCCTCCATGTGCTCGCCAGAGGTAGCCTGACTGCCATTAGGTACCGAGATGAGATCCTCAGACCCCTTGTGAGACCATATGCTGAAATAGGCTAGAAGTCTCTGAGAATATTCCCACCTGGATTGTGCAACATTTGCCCATTATTCTTTTCAAAATTCTTCAAGCTCTGTGATATTGGTTGTTGATCATTGCTAGACAACATTTTTAAGTTTGCCATAGATTTCAATCAGATTTAAGTAAAAAAAACTAGGAACATTCACTTTTCTTCTTGGTAAGCAACTCCAGTGTAGATTTGGGCTTGTCTTTTAGGTTATTGTCCTGCTGAAAGGTGAGTTCATCTCCCAGTGTCTGTTGGAAAGCAGGCTGGACCAGTTTCCCCTAGGATTTTGCCTGTGCTTAGCTCCATTCATTTATTTTTATCCAGAAAATATCCCTATCCTTAACAATTATAAGCATATCCATAACATGATTGTAACGGCTGCTCTCCTCCTCTTCGTCTGAAGAGGATAAGCATGGGTCGGACCAATACGCATCGAGGTATGCAGTCATAATGAATTTATTTAAACAAAACCGAAAACACGAAGAACACTTGAATTGATAC
>NC_036856.1:10719675-10730470 GCF_002910315.2 Salvelinus sp. IW2-2015 | reverse complement strand
AAATAACAAAACGATGTAGACTGACCTAAACATGAGAACTTACAGACACACGAAGAACGCACAAACAGGTACAGACTACACAAACCGAAACAGTCCCGTGTGGCGCGACAAACACAGACACGGAAGACAATCACCCACAAACTAACAGTGTAAAACAGCCTACCTATATATGATTCTCAATCAGAGGAAATGAATAACACCTGTCCCTGATTGAGAACCATATAAGGCTAATTAACAATCACACTCCCCACATAGAACAAACACAGACTGCCCATCCCAACTCACGCCCTGACCAACTAAACACATACAAAACAAGAGAAAACAGGTCAGGAACGTGACAATGATGCAGCCACCACTAGGCTAGAACATATGGAGAGTGGTACTTAGTAATGTGTTGTATTGGATTTGCCCCCAACATAACACTTTGTATTCAGGACAAAAAGTAAATTGCTTTGCCAATTTTTTTGCAGTATTACTTTAGCGCCTTGTTGCAAACAGGATGCATATTTTGGAATACAGTGTATTGATCCATCCTCAGTTTTCTCCTATCACAGCCATTAAACTCTATAACTGTTTTAAGGTCACCATTGGCAACATGGGGAAATCCTTGAGTGGTTTCGTTCCTCTCCGGCAAGTGAGTTAGAAAGGACGCTTTTATCTTTGTAGTGACTAGGTGTACTGATACACCATCCAAAGTGTAATTAATAACGTCACCATGCTCTAAGGGATATGTATTTGTATTTTTACTGATCTTCCACTAGGTACTACCCTTCTTTGTGAGGCATTGGAAAAACTCCCTGGTCTTTGTGGTTGAATCTGTGTTTGAAATTCACTGCTCGACTGAAAGACCTTACAGATAATTGTATGTGTGGTGTACAGAGATAGTTTTAAACATTATTATTGCACACAGATCCATGCAACTTATTATATGACTTGTTAAGCAAATGTCTACTCCTGAACTTATTTAGGCTTGCCATAACAAAGGGGATGAATACTCATTGACTCAAGACATTTCAGCTTTTCATTTTTTATTAATTTCCACTTTGACATTATGGGTTATTGTGTGTAGGCCAGTGACAGAAAATCTAAATCTAATCCATTTTAAATTCAGACTGTAACACAACAACATGTGTAAAAAGTCAAGGGAAGTGAATACATTCTGAAGGCACGTTAGATATTGCTTAGTGCTTTCTAGCCAACTAAGTGTGTATGGTGGTTGAATTGGTTGTTGTAATGAGCCTAGCCCTAGCTAATGACACTACCCTATTCTCTGGAGATTCCTCTGGAGATTCCCTGGCTAGACAGGCGATAGCAACAACATCTCATGTTGTGGGTGTGGTCCTCCTATTGGGATTTCTGTTTGGAAGGAGACACTGCACTGCTTTGTGTGTGTGTATGTAATGTGTGATTGCCACTGTAGCACACAGTGAGGGATGTGTCTTGTTTGTGATTAGGTGCTGGATACTGACACTAATACACACACTCTACACACACGTACATATATGGATTTGGTTTTGTAGATATGTTGTAGTAGTGTGTAATAATGTGTTTTGAAGTGTAATGTTTTAGCTGAATGCAAATTGCCTTAATATTGCTGGACCCCAGGAAGAGTAGCTGCTGCCTTGATAGCAGCTAATGAGTAATMGTCATTTTCATGTAAAGYACCCATGAGCACCAACATGTGAAGTTCATAGGAGCATGTCAAATTTGGTGTGAAATGAAAGAGTCTATATTTTTGTTGTTGAAATGAAGGTATATACATTTTTCAACCATTTCTTTGCATGCTTTGATTTCTGGTCAAACAGATGTAAAAAGTATTAAAAGGAATTAGAAATACATCAAAACACAATCATTTTGAAGTAAAGACCAATGCCAACTAATATTACAACTAATATTTAGTTTTGAACAAATTATTTTCCTTGTGGAAGAAACATTGCCCTGTGCCTTGAAATGAATTCCATTACCAAAAACCCACATATATTTAAGATATTTTCTCATTTCTCTCCCTCTTGAGGACGGAGGATAATGAAAGTTCACAGAAGTAACAAATCAAATCAAATGTATTTATAAAGCCCTTCTTACATCAGCTGATATCTCAAAGAGCTGTACAGAAACCCAGTCTAAAACCCCAAACAGCAAGCAATGCATGTGTCCAATTTGTAAGTCGCTCTGGATAAGAGCGTCTGCTAAATGACTTAAATGTAAATGTAGAAGCACGGTGGCTAGGAAAAACTCCCTAGAAAGTAAACGTGGACCTACCAATTAGTTATATTATTTTGACTGATATCTATTTGGTTTATGAATTAATGATTAAAACTAAATTGGTAATAGAATTTCAGAAAAATCTGTAACGGAATTACTGCAATTGAATTGGCTACAATGAGAAATCATAATAGTCACAAACCACAGTTGGGTCACCTGCTACAGTGCTCCCTTCCACTGGCATCTTCCACTGGCATGTTCCACTGGCATACTGTTATTTTTCTTTTTGTCATCTGGTGGTCAAAGCAAGTGTGAAAACAGTCCTGGACAAACCTCCCTCCCCTGTCTCTCTCTCTCTCTCTCTGCCCTCTCTCTTCTGCCTCTCTCTGTCTCTGTCTCTGTCTCTGCTCTCTCTCTCTCTCTTCTCTCTTCATTCTCTATCTCTCTCTCTCTCTCTTCTCTCTCTTTCTTTTCTCTCTCTCTCTCCTTCTTCGTCTCTCTCTCTCTCTGTCTGCCTTTCCTGTCTTTCTGTCCCTCCCTCTGTCTCCTTCTTCTCTCTCTCTTCTCTCTCTCTTCTCTCTTTCTTCTCTTCCTCTCTCTCTCTCTTCTCTGTCTCTGTCTTGTCTCTGCTCTCTGTCTTCTGCTCTTCCTCCTCTCTCTGTTCTCTCTCTCTTGCTTCTCTCCTCGCTCTCTCAATTCAATTCAAGGCATGGGAAACATATGTTAACATTGCCAAAGCAAGTGAAGTAGATAATAAACAAAAGTGAAATAAACAATAGAAATMAACAGTAAACATTACACTCACAGAAGTTCCAAAATAATAAAGACATTTCAAATGTCATATTATGTCTATATACAGTGTTGTAACGATGTGCAAATAGTTAAAGTACAAAAGGGAAAATAAATYATTACCTTCAAATAACCTATAATTTCCATTCTCAGAAAGTTAATAGAACCTCCATGCAATCTAAAAATGTAGGTTCCCAGAACAGGCTAAATTTTCACTTTTGTTCTTAGAACGTTTTGAAAACTTTCCGTTCTACCGGTCAGGAAACTTATGGCTTCGTRCCCAGAGCTAATGGGTAACCAAAAACATAAATTCCCACAACTTCCAAGGAACCAAATGTGCTAGTTTGTTAATCTTTGAAATCAATAGTTATTGTTTGGCATACATTTTTAAGTGAATTCCGTTAATGTGGAATTGCCCTGACCTCTCTTCTCCCTGCACGTTAAAATCATAATGAATACTAATGAAAGTCAGTGGGAAGAAGGACTGTAGGAGACACGTTTAGTACGGAAGATTGTGCATTATCTGGAGAGTCAGATAATTTAAGTYCATATCTGTATAACTGATAAGTCTGTGTCTCCACTCAGCACAATGCTATGCGATGAATGCAGTATTATACTGGAAGTGTTAGATGATTCCAGTATTTGGCATATAGTAACAGAACATCACTGAGCTGTATCTGACGTAGTTGTTAGGATGGTGTTTGTTTGGCATCCTGTCCTGTTGTGCCTCGTGTCCTGTAGTGCTTGCACAGAGAGTCAAAATGATAGGCCATCTCAAATGGATTTGTAAGATCCAGGATAACGAGTTGCGTGTTTGGTACCAAGGTACGAGATAGAACTTGTCGACAGACAGCAAAATCTGACATTCAAGGGCATCAAATCAAGTGCATCAAATCAGAGAAATGCCTTCAACATCAGGAAGGACAGTATCTATTTAGAAGATAGATGAGAAGGCCGAAAGCCCAAATACGTATAAGTTAGGCTAATTATCGAGGAGTGCAACCAATAAATTGAGATATTTATTTGCTCCTGTCCCTAACKAGTGACTGTTGCAGCATCTCACTTCTGCTAGAGATTATGGAAAAAATGAAAATAAGACAGAAGAGAATGAATGCGAAAGCCATATATATTTCATTCTTGATTAAATGTTGTAGAGCAGGGGTGACAAACTCATTCCATGGAGGGCCTAGTGTCTGCAGGTTTTTTGTTTTTCCTTTCAATTAAGCCCTAGACAATCAGGTGTGGGGAGTTCCTTACTAATTAGTGAACCTTAATTCATCAATCAAGTACAAGGGAGGAGCAAAAACCAGCAGACACTCAGCCCTCTGTGGAATGATTTTGACACCTGTGCTGTAGAGATTGCGATAAGAACTTATCTTACCAATGAGGTTGTACAGTAGTGGTCCACTCAGTAGGACTAGCCCACCCTAGCCTAGTGCTCCTATTCCCTGAAATCCCAAGCCCTGCTCTTGGGGCCTTGCCAGAGAGACATGCCCTGCCGTGCCCTACCCTGCCTAGCCTAGCCGGTCTGCTTGCTTGCTCAGGCTTACATAAAGCATTTCTGCTAAATGCTGTGCTTTTACACAATCAGGGAATAGGCAGGGAAATATAGGCCAGAGGGGTGAGTGCTGGCTGGCTTATGTCACCCGGGAGGATGCTAGTCGTGCACTCAACCGCCTGGAACACGGTGGCCGGACAGGCGAACTCTGTTTCCTCTACATCAGGGGTGTCAAACTCATTCCACGGAGGGCTGAGTGTCTGCGAGTTTTKGTTTTTTCCATTCAATTAAGACCTAGATAACCAGGTGAGGGGAGTTCCTTACTAATTAGTGACCTTAATTCATCGATCAATTACAAGGGTGGAGCCAAAACCTGCAGACACTCGGCCCTCCGTGGAATGAGTTTGACACGTGCTCTACATTAACCAGTCTTATCAGCTGGCCCTGGGCCAAGAAGAGGCATGTGAGCATTTTGCTTTTCAGTTCGGAGACCTTTTGTGARCCAACGTCACCCCATCAGTGGAGGACAACTTTATTATTATGAATCATTTGATTTAATCATGCAATAGGCTATATTACCCACTTTCCTATAAACACTGGCCCTGTCCGAATYCCTATATTTGCATCCTAAATAGTAGGTTGTTTGAGTATGCGGAAYAAATCTASTTTAATACTATACTTTAAYTGCCCGGATGTCATAGCTGATCAGTTAGWTATGGGGGATGCGCTACCAAAATCAACAAATAGTGGGAAGCAACGCCATCACGTGTGACCTGTTCTCAGCATGCGAAAACAATTTTTAATAGTATGCAACATTTTGAAAATCATTTTCAGTCTTTCAGTCTTTAAAAAAATGTTTTACCCAAAGTGGATTTCTGTTTTTTAATTGAAAAGTGTTTCTTGCTCTCTTGGGCTTCGTCAGAGCTTTTTAACTAAATACTAAACCATGTTCAGAWTTGGAATTGAAAATMAACTATTATCAGGCTGGTTAATGCTTTGCCAGTCTGTTGAATTTGGAAAAATCCACCTGCACTGGGCCCCGCCCAACCCACTCAGCCAATCAGAAGCTTCTACTGCGTTACGACCGTGGCATACTGCATACTTTTTACTAAACAGTACGTGCTAAATAGTATTKGACGATGAGTAAATAGTATGTGGTACGCTAGTATGGGTATTCGGAAACGGACAGTATGTTGCCCTTCTCGTTAAAATGTTTTCTTCCGTTCTCATTTTCCACTCTTTCCTCACAGTTACTGACCTCTTCAAGAGGAATTGACTAGAAATGCTGCTCTAATTCTCTCTAAGTATGTGGAAGCTGAGCTCCCAACTGTCCTCTGTACCTAATACCTCCCATTTGTCCAATTATTCTGAATTGATCATTTCCATTTTCCTTCTTCCACACTCTAGCCGACATTCAGTAGTCATCCAACCCATCTTATTACTGTATTAGGTTGTAATTGCACTCAAGGGGGACACCCAACCCACTGGGCACAAACTGATTAAATCAATGTTGTTTCAACGTAATCTGTCAATGTATTGTGACATTGAATCACTGTGYAAAATACATTGGATTTGAAAAAAGTCAACGCAACTGTTGTTTTGATGGTAAAATCATCATCATTATGGTAACCAATTTTCAACAAAGACTACATTTGTATAAAATATGTTGAATTTTTGCCTTTGAAACAACGTCAGATCTTCAACATAATATCCACTATAAAAAAAAAAACAATAGACTGGGCAGCACCTCACATCCTACTGGAGAATTGATCTATCTACAGCTATCTCTTCGGTCTCCCATCCAGGGTTTTAATCAAGCCCTGCATAGCTTTGATATTTGTCACTGAAATCTCCACTTAATAGATTCACTGTTGCTATTGCAGTAATTCCAAAGAGTCGGTTAAACAAAGCAAATGTAACCATACTTTATCAATCAAACACTATACAGTATATACAAAAGTATGTGGACATCCCTTCAAATTAGTGGCTTTGGCTATTTCAGCCACACCCATTGCTGACAGGTGTATAAAATCGAGCACACAGCCATGCAATCTCCATAGACAAACATTGGCAGTAGAATGGCCTATCCTGAAGAGCTCATTGACTTTCAATGTGGCACCGTCATAGGATGCCACCTTTCCAATAAGTCAGTTTGTCAAATTTCTGCCCTGCTAGAGCTGCCTCAGTCAACTGTAAGTGTTGTTATTGTGACAGCTCAGCCGTGAAGTGGTAGGCCACACAAGCTCACAGAACAGGACCATCGCGTGCTGAAGCGTGTAGCATGTAAAGATAGTCTGTCCTCGGTTGCAACACTCACTACCGGATTCCAAACTGCCTCTGGAAGCAACATTAGCACAATAACTGTTCGTCAGGAGCTTCATGAAATGGGTTTCCATGGCCGAGCAGCAGCACACATACCTAACGTCACCATGTGGAATGCCAAGCGTCTGCTGGAGTGGTGTAAAGCTCGCCACTATTGGACTCTGGAGCAATGAAAATGCCTTCTCTGGAGTGATAAATCACGCTTTACCATTTGGCAGTCCGACTGACGCATCTGGGTTTGGCGGATGCCAGGAGCAGCCACTGCCGAATGTAAAGTTTGTGTGAGAAGGAATAATGGTCTGGGCTGTTTTTCATGGTCTTAGTCCAGTGAGGGAAATCTTTAATGCTACGCATACAATGACATTCTAGACAATCTTTGTGCTTCCAACCCAAGCAGCTAAGGTAACTAAACTATGTGAGAATGCTATTCATGGACTAAGCTCAGCGTTCAACATATAGTGCCCAAAAGCTCTATCAATAACTAAGGACCCGTGGACTAACACCTCCCTCTGCAACTGGATCCTGACTTCCTGACGGGCGTAGCCAGGTGGTAAGGGTAGGTGACAACATACCCGCCACGCTGATCCTCAACACAGGGGCCCCTCGGGTGTGTGCTCAGTCCTCCTGTACTCCTGTTCACTCATGACTGCACGGCCAGGCACAACTCCAATACCATAGATTTGCCAATGACACACAGTGGGAGGCCTGATCACCATCAACGACGAGACAGCCTATAGGGAGGAGTCAGAGTGCTCGGCCGTGTGGTGCAGGAACAACCTCTCTCTTCAACGTGATCAAGACAAAGGAGATGATTGTGGACCTACAGCAAAAAGATGAATCCGAGCACACCCCATTCCCATAGACGGCGCTGCAGTGGAGCAGGTTGAGAGCTTCAAGTTTCCTTAGTGTTCACATACAAACAAACTAACATGGTCCAGACAACAACACAGTCGTGAAGACGGCACGACAAAACTATTCCCCTCAGGAGACTGAAAAGATTTGTCATGGCTCTCAGATTCCTGAAGGTTCTACAGCTGCACCATTGAGAGCATTCTGACTGGGTTTCATCACTGCCTAGTATGGCATGGTGGCTTCGTCAGACCTCAAGGCCACTACAAAAGGGTAGTGAAGAACGGCCCAGTACTACTGGGGCAAGCTTCCTGCCATGCAGGATCTCATACCACGGCAGTGTTCCAGTAGGAGAGGCCTAAAAATGGTCAAAGACTCCACCACCCTAGTCTAGACTCGTTCTCCTGCTTACCGCACGCAAGCGGTACTGGAGCACAAGTCTAGGTCCAAGAGGCTTCTAAACAGCTTCTACCCCAACATAAGACTCTGAACATCTAGTCAAATGGCTACCCAGATGGTTTGCAGTGCCCCCCCCCAAGCTCCCTCTTTAACCCCTGCTACTCTCTGCTGTCATCTATGCATAGTCACTTTAATAACTCTACCTACATGTACATACTACCTCAACTAACAGGTGCCCCCGCACATTGACTCTGTATCGGTACCCCCCTGTATATAGTCTCGCTATTGTTATTTTACTGCTGCTCTTTAATTACTTGTTACTTTTATCTCTTATTCTTATCRGTATTTTTTTTAAACTGCYTTGTTGGTTAGGGGCTCGTAAGTAAGCATTTCACTGTACCTGTTGTATTCGGCGCATGTGACTAATAACATTTGATTTAATTTGATTTAAATCGCCCCGTAGCACTCACCGCTGTTATCATGAAGTGCTTTGAGAGGCTGGTCAAGGACCATATCACCTCTACCTTGCCCGACATCCTAGACCCACTACATTTTGCATACCGCCCAAACAAATCCAAGGGCGACGCATTCGCCATTGCACTGTACATTACCCTATTCCACATAGACAATAGGAATACCTATGTGAGGATGCTGTTCATCTGCTTTCAACACCATAGTGCCCACCAAGCTTGTTACTAAGCTCAGTGTTCTGAACCCCTCCCTGTGCAACTGGGTCCTAGACTTCCTGATGGGTTAACCCCAAGTGGTGAGGGTAGGCAACAACATCTCTGRCATGCTGATCCTCAACACGGAGCCCCCCAGGGGTGTGTGCTCAGCCCCCTCCTGTACTCCCTGTTTACCCATTACTGTGTGGCTACGCACTACTCCCAACTCAATCATCAAGTTAGCTGAAGACATTACAGTGGTAGGCCTGATTACCAATAATGACGAGACAGGGAGGCGGTTAGAGCRCTGGCGGAGTGATGCCAGGAAAATAACCTGTCCCTCAACATCAAAAACAAAGGAGGACTACAGGAGACAGAGGAGGCAGCACGCCCCCATCCACAACYACAGGGTTGCAGTGGAGAGGGTCAAAAGCTTCAAGTTCCTTGGCATGCACATCACTGAGGACCTGAAATGGTTCCACCACACCAACACTGTGGGGAAGAAGGCGCAACACGCGCTTTAAACCTCAGGCGGCTGAAGAAATTCGGCATGGCCCTAACTCTCACAAACTTCTGTAGATGCACCATTGAGAGCATTCTGTTGGTGCATCGCTGCCTGGTAGGGAAACTGCAGTTCCTCTGTCCAGTTTCTGTGTTCTTTTGCCCATCTTAATCTTCTTTTTTTTATTTGGCCAGTCTCAGATATGGCTTTTTCTTTGCAACTCTGCCTAGAAGGCCAGCATCCCGGAGTCGCCTCTTCACTGTTGACGTTGAGACGGTGTTTGGCGGGTACTATTTAATGAAGTTCCAGTTGAGGACTTGTGAGGCGTCTGTTTCTCAAACTAGACACTCTAATATACTTGTCTCCCTCTCCTTTTCTACTCTGGTTAGAGCCAGTTTGCGCTGTTCTGTGAGGGAAGTAGTACACAGCGTACGAGATCTTTCAGTTTCTTGGCAATTTCTCGCATGGAATAGCCTTCCTTTATCAGAACAAGAATACACTGATGAGTTTCAGAAGAAAGTCTTTGTTTCTGTAATTGAACCCCAAATGCTGATGCTCCAGATACTCAACTAGTCTAAAGAAGGCCAGATGTATTGCTTCTTTAATCAGAACAACAGTTTTCAGCTGTGCTAACATAATTGCAAATGGATTTTCTAATGATTATTAGCCTTTTAAAATGATAAACTTGGATTAGCTAACACACCGGGCATTGGAACACAGGAGTGATGGTTTTCTGATAATGGGCCTCTGTATGCCTATGTAGATATTCCTAAAAAAATCTGCCTTTTCCAGCTACAATAGTCATTTCAAACATTAACAATGTTACACTGTATTTCTGATCATTTTGAGGTTTTTAATGGACAGAAAATGTGCTTTTTCTTTCAAAAACAAGGACATTTAAAAGTGACCCCAAACTTTTGAACGGTAGTGTATACTGGATTCTTGACATAGCTCACTGTAATACAGTATATATTCTGTGTCTTCAGAAAGTATTCACACCATTATACTTTTTCCACATTTTTTGTGTTACAGTTGATACAATTGTGATTTTTTGTCCCTGGCCTACACACATACCATAATGTCAAGTGGAATTATGTATTTCAAAATGTTTACAAATGAATAGAAAATGTAAAGCTGAAATGTCTTCAGTCAATGAGTACAAACCCTTTTTTATGGCAAGCCTAAATAAGTTCAGGAGTAAAAATGTGCTTAACAAGTCACATAAGTTGCATGGATTCACTCTGTGTGCAATAATAGTGTTTAACATGATTTTTGAATGACTGTGTCATCTCTGTACGCCACACATACAATTATCTGGAAGGTTCCTCAGTCAAGCAGTGAATTTCAACACAGATTCAACAACAAAGACAAGGGAAGTTTTCCAATGCCTCACAAGATGGGCACCTATTGGTAGATGGGTAAAAGAGAAGAAAGCAGAAATTGAATACCCTTTGAGCATGATGTTATTATTACACTTTGGATGGTGTTCAATAACACCAGTCACTACAAAGATACAGGGCGCCTTCATAACTCAGTTGCCGGAGAGGAAGAAACGCTCAGGGATTTCCA